>NC_057812.1:515455541-515571660 GCF_018294505.1 Triticum aestivum | reverse complement strand
ACCCATATATTATCCCAACATGTGGTCCCAACACGAAAACCCCACCCCACGACGCACACTTACCTTTCTTGTCGGACATTCCACTTACCGCTTGGTTTCCCGTCTTAGCAGGACATTTCTCGTTGGAGCCCTTGTTATTAACTGTTGAAGCAACCAACAACCCTTCTATCCTAACCAAAAAATTGTACGGCTTGATGAAAATAATATATGGACCGCTCGCTCATGCTGTTTGTTGCAAAGAATCTCACATGAAATGTTATACATGTGTCACATTGGTTCACTATCCTATCTATAATGCCGTGACAGTAGTTTAGAAACTCTCCTAGCACTCCAAATACCGGCAACAAAATCACCAAATATATAGCATCCGCAGCTACCATGAAATAGGACACTAAACAACATTTGCAGCAAGCAATCAATTTATGCACCAAGCACACTGAGCAGAAGCAACAGGCTATCAAGATTTCTTCTACTCACAGAACTGACAAATGTTAACTCTGTAAGAAGCTTTGCCTTCAGAACCTAAAAATGGTGTAGTCCCATCACTACTTCAGCCGCTCTCTGATCTCAATAGAAAACATGGAGATCGCCCAAAAAACATAGTACACTTCGGCTGCACTTAAATAAGCTTGCTAAAAAGAAACTTCTCAAGTGACGTAAGAAAAAATATAAGTAACTTCCACTTGACAGTCGCATCATTTGACTTATAGATTTTCAGTTAGCATGGCAACTAAAGTGAGTCTATTGATTAAATTACATAGTTCATTGTTAAATGCTAAACACAGATTTAGAAGAGTTTCCAATGCTCATCTGTCAAATATGCTACTGTATACTTAGAGCATCTCCAGCCGCCCCCCCAGGACGTGCCATTTTTGGTCCGGCGATTGTCCTGGGGGGCTCAAACGGCTGGAGATGCCCTTATGTGAGCTGCTAATGATCATCATCATCTGTCAAATATACTACTGTATACATATGTGAGCTGCCAATGCTCATCTGAAGAAAGGATTGTATACCCAAAAGACCAGACCTTATACGGGCCTTATTCTATGAAACAATTTCAAAAAGGCTCACCCTGTATCCACTGCTAGTAGTGTCTATAAAAGAGCTCTTTTGCCCTACATTGGCGAGTTAATACTTTGATCTCTACCAACTGGAAGCACAGATAACTATATTTAAAAACAGGAACATCTGCTATCTTCATGAGTAAATAAACAGTAAAAAAGTAGATGACCAAACCCAAATATTTTCATGAATGTTACAGGTCATTTTTGTTAATGTGTAAGTACATCAAACATGTTCTAACAAGCAGGATGGGCAGTTAATGTTCAAATGATGAGCAGTTCCTAATTCCTATCATGGAATCACTGCATGATGCATTGCACTGAGCACCTTCTGTGCGATATGGAGATGGGCAGAGGCAAAGATCAAGGAATTAAAATTCGAAAAGAATAAATAAGCTATCAGTAAGCCAATAGAAATCGACACAGAAAAAATAAATAAGTTTACTTCAGTAGCCGATAGGGATCGATGCATTTTGAGACATAACTACCACAACAAAGATTCCATCGTTGTAATAATAGCCTTAGTGCTGAATTATACTCCTTAAGATATGTCTCGGGCATTTTCTTCAAGTACCTTGTAGGCAACAAGAATGACAATGATTCTAGGGAATGAAATTCTCTCGCAAATAATCTGACTTGTATTGTAAATTCACCTAGCTGTATGAAAATCAAAACCAATCATTAAATAGGTTATCCAAAGAATCGATAAACAGACTTTAAGAGCGAAAGTGTTTTAACCTGAACTTCCAAGAAATCATCAAAGCAGAAGTGGCTTCCCTCCCATCAATAAACTTCCAGGTGAACAGGAGAAGCATGACCATGGAGAATCTAATGCATTGATGTATTGCAAGTTTCTTGAGACCAATATAATAGCTTTGAAGATTTCCTACACCAATCCCGGCCTCATGGCATTCCAGACAGCCTATGTAGATGAAGCAAGTGCAACCATATCTTGTAAAGAAAGATATACCAGCTTCACAAAGGTACTCCTGAAAAATATCTCAATTAAAAATACACATCTCTCTATGGTTCCACCTTCATCATAATGTTACCGTCATATGGAAGAAAGATATATATTACAAATATCATCCATATGTCAGTCAAAGGCTGAACAATTACTATTATGAAATACAAAAATAGTAGACGTGATGGAAGATGGTTTCAAAAACACCAACGACACGCACTCGTATTTTAAAGTCTTCATACTGTAGAGTTATCTCCCTGCAAGTTATGTGTGCTAAATAATCACAACACTTGGATAGCACCTACACATGGGATTATATATTCAATTCACATAATCAGTTCTTCTGCTTCTATAAATTGAGAATTGCATTAAAAAAGTACGTGTCTATCTAGTAGTACTCCCTCCGTCCGAAAAAGCTTGTCCCTCAAATGGATGTATCTAGCACCAAGTTAGTGCTAGATATATCCATTTAAGGGACAAGCTTGGGACAAGTTTTTCAGACAGAGGAAGTATAAGATAAGGATTTGAATTGTTGACGCAAGGCCGGTGGAGCCGTGCATGGTCCACTTGCAAAGTGCTTTCGAGCATGGACGTCGTGCACATAGTGCAAAGCTGGCTGAAGGAGTTAATAGATTGGATCCCGGCAAGACTGCACATACTTAACGTTGGCTGCCCCTACCTTGATTGATTCCCATGCTGGCAAGGTTGCACACATAGAGGAAGACTCGATGGATTCTTGCCGGCTAGAAACGAACAAAAGCAAGCACGCAGGTGATGCCTATTTCTTTGCAACAGATGCGTGTCGCCTGACGCAATGGGGGAAAACAATATGTATATAGTGATTTTACCTCAATAGATATTTTGGTAGCTCCACTCCATTAGTATGAAATTTGTGATGTTGAAAACCTGAAAAAAAAGGAAAATAATGATCTCAGTGGCAATTGTGTCAGCTGTTGAATAGGTACGACATTTATTTCAGGATTACAACTGTTCTCTCCCATTGAACAATGGCATCAATTCTTTCAAGAGAGAACCATACAGTAAAAAGCTTCAGAACACAATGTACTCTGAATCAGGTCATATTCAGGCCATATACATCGAGCTTATACTACCAAAAAATATCAGCTAGAAATCTAGCAAGTATCTTCAAGGATCAAGAACATGAAAGAGGAATAATGACGAAAGAACTAAAAAAACTAACCTCCATATGGAAGCATTAGATGCACTTGTGAGTCCAAGCATATTATCTGCAATAAATAGAAAACAAGTACATAATTATATTTTTCTTGTGGGCAAAATGGTAGACAGTGATAGAATGCCCGTGCGTTGCTACGGGCAAACACCGGATGACCATGCATTGCCATGAAATAATAGAAATATACACATTTATCAAATTGTTATTTTAATTCAGAAATATGTTGTTAAGCATGATGGCATCTGGTTTCATCAAATAGCGACAAATTCAAACTCTCTCTGGCTTCTTTCTTTCTCGGCGGTCGTGGTGTATACTAAACCAGAAAATAGCTCGCCACCAAAGAACATATACCATCCATTACTAAATACTATCAATATCACTCAATTCACACCTCCATGCGTGTCACTATTACAAGGCACGCAAATTCTGACAATTCCTTGTAATGAGCCTCTTAATTTCAGCAATAATAGCACAAAAAGAGAGATCCAACTTCCGAGAGTGTTCTCTATCAATAGCATGGCCATTCCATTCTTCATAGAAACAATCAGCCTTAAAAAACACTGTAAATTGTTTAAGTTCATGTCCAATATTAGGCCCAAATTGTTAACTGCGGCCATTGGTAAGTATGTAGAGCACAAGATATTCACCCTTTGGCTGGTCCCTCTCTAGCATTTTTCCCTTCTTGGACTTAATCACACTACTTCACGTTCTGTGTTGGATCTTGTAGGTAACCCATGCTCCATCTCTGTTCTAAATAAGCAGCTAAACCTTTTGCTAAGTACCTGGCCCACTCATCCGACTACCATCTAAATTCAAAAGCTCTTCCACCCTAAAAATTAATAAAGTTAATTAGAAACACAGATGAACCAATAAACCATCAAATGCAACCTTCAATAAAAAGCTGATTGTATATAGGAAAGGGTTCATTTATCTTGAATCAAGATTTTTTTTACAATGTCATGAACCTGGTGCCAACGGCGTACTCACAGCGGCCGATGAGCCTTTGGCCACTGCCTACACTGCGCTCGCGCACGCCACTTCGCTGCTGCCGCAAGCACTGGCCACACTCCCGCCGCAAGCAGCCGAAATGATGGAACTCCATGCCATCATAAGCCAATCCAGATGTTGAATTAAGGCTAGTACGACATCCCATATTTGAGGATTGCACCCGGAAGATTGCACTCAACACGCCAGTTGAAACCAAGATTAATAATACAGATACAAAGAAAACAAAGATAAGCAGGAATAGGATGTTGATGGCCTGCTCATCTTGGTCCCTCTAGACCCAAAAAGTTCGTTACATTTGTAGAAAAAAGATTGTTTGGTTCCCTTGGTATCTAGCACCAGCGACAATTTCCTATTGTGGTGACACCCCGACATGGCCCTACTTAAGCTCCTTCTCGTTCTTGCTTTGGTTCCAGTCCGGCAAACCATACCATCTTCCAAATATTTTTACATTGTAGCATCCTAAAAGTTCTCATGTCTTCCAGTACATTATCTTTTGTAGAATCATCATATATAGCTCTAAGTCTACGTCCTCCCAACCTAATGCAAAGTGAACAAAATCAGATATCTATACATCAGTACACAACTTAGCATATACTCCCGCCGTCCCATAATATAAGAACATTTTTTAAGCTATATCATGGGAGGGAGTAGTAGACAAAGTACTGTTTCAAATAATGGTCCCTAAGAGAAAGGTTAACGTTCCCAACCAGACTTGTGAGCATCTTCGAGCAACATACAAGCCATAGGAGTGTAATTGGATATCACAAGTGTCAAATCAATAGCTGAGCATAGCATCTCTACATGGACTAATAAAACCAAAATAAATTTTAACATACCGCCGGTCCTACAACAGTGGTTGATAGTGAATTTGGTAGACACCCATAAATGACAGTTTAGCAGTGTCCTCGACTCTCTATACATTTTGAGTCCCATGTTTTCAGCATTAGATATCTCCTTGGATACAATGAAATTTATGCTTCACAGGAGGATCTGCACAAAATAAATGAAAACACTTAAGTTTCTCATCCTTGTAAGAAGAGGTAATTCTATCGAGAACTTACTAAGGGCATTCAATCAATTCACTTCATGAAAAGTTGTGTCCGTTGGAGCTTGTTATGCCAACTGAACCATGTTGACCGACCCCAATAAGCATATGCACTCACGTTCTCTACTCACATAACAGAGTTATGTCTGATTCTCCCGTTTGTTGTACTCCCTCCGTTTCTAAATATAAGCTATTTTAGATAATTCAATAGGGACTACATATGGATGTATATAGACATTTTTATTGTGTAGATTCACTCATTTTGCTTCGTATGTAGTTCATATTAAAATATTTAAAAGGTCTTATATTTAGGAACGGAGGGAGTAATTCTTTATCCCCGTTAGAAATTGATGGCCAGGGATCAAATGAGAAATGAATAGAACCTTGAAGAACAACATCAAATAGACCTTCCTCATTCTCAGGTAATTAAAACCAAGGGAGGGTTCCTGTAGGATAACTATATTCACCTTCCAGTCTTTGCATCCATCACAGCCCCAAAATTGATTGACATAACCAGCCAGAGAACGCACCTGCCCTGCTGCCCAAAAAGGAGGAATGCCAGACAACAGAATGTAGAGTATAACTCCAGCACTCGATATGCAATTATCGGATCCATATCTCCGCTTCAGCACCTCCGGAGCCACATAATAGGCACTCCCAGGAATATCCCTGAACTTCTCATCTGCATTTCCATTATATCCCATTTAATCTTAAGCACTGCATGAGCTTAGTTGCCAGAATTTAATTCAGGTAGCACTACATATACAATTGTAAATTGTAGAGACAACATGAACTAAGGGGAATAGTTGAGGTTTCTTCCCTTGTCCCTTCTCAAATAGTATGTTCAGTTAACCAATTAATTACTCACCGGCTTGAAGGAGACGGAGAGGCTGAAATCAGTGGGCTTGAAAAAACACATACGTGTACAGTTGTCCAACAAGTTGACTGAAACATGCATCACAATACATCGTCAATGGTTTTCTCCTTGCTTCACCTTAACCAACACGCAGCGCAATACATCGTCAATGAAATGAGATTTCAACAAAGGAAGAACACTACTTAATGAGTTTAAGAGGTTTCGGCCCAGCATTGACTGAAACTGTTTCCGAGAAATTAGACCTACACCGAGATTGAACAATATAAAGAGTATTCCCTGGAGTAAATACCGGCTCTAAAAATTGTCTAAACGAAATCGGCGCGTCAGAGCCCTGAGATAAACAGACCCAATAAAAAACTCCATACATTAACAACTGTATGATCTAGCTGGGTGCACAAATAGGTTTTAAAGAAACTCACAGGAACAAAATAAAAAACTCCATACATTAACAACTGTATGATCTAGCTGGGTGCACAAATAGGTTTTAAAGAAACTCACATGAACAATCTTGGAGAGCGTAAGTAGATATTCAGTCAAATTAAAAGGTGAAGTCAGAGCAGGGAACAGTTGATCCGAAAGACATGCCGTTCCAAACTTCCAATGCACAAACATCCATATGCGTGTTCAGGAAGAAGAAAAGCACAAAGATGTCATCTCCTATAGCTAACTAATGTACTATGGTAAAGATCATACATACTCTGGGCGAGCGAGCATTGCATAAAAGAACAAACACCTTAAACTACAGAGGGCATAGACAACAAAGAACACCTAGTCACAGAGGCGACACTCACCAGCAAGCAAGCAGCGCATGCACAACACAACCGTCTTAACCCCTTCACTCACTTCATCGTGTAGTTGAACTGCTTACACCCCAGGCACTGCACCTCGTCGTCCCTAAGGTGCTCAATGGCCAGCTAGACGAAGGTATTCTTTGAGGTCGCACCGGATGCAGCAGAACACTCGTATACTAAGCATCGGCTAGCTCGGAGGTGTGGCATGCATGCACCACCCAATCATGAGGTTACCAGGGTGTCAGATCACAAACTATTAGTTAGTTTTGCAATGCACTGGAAAAGACCATATATTACATAATAAGCTCATCTCACTGCAGCAATATCGCTAACAGTTCAGAAATATTACAAAATAACACAATAGCACACGCAGTAGCAGTAGCAAGCAACATTCCCTGCACTCTTCCATCTAGTGACCATCCTCTCCGTGCTACCTCCACCACCACCACCACCCCCACACCAAAAGCTCATCTATACTCTGGATCCATGTGATCTCTCAGTTCTCTCTGCTCTCTCACGCAGAAAACACAACAACAAGCAAGCCTCTCTAGCCTCCCCCAATCCAACTAAATCAGAGGGGAAATCTCTATTACCTGGCGGCTAGTGGCTTGTACCTGATGGATCCATAACTGGGTGGATGGATATCCGGCTCGCGGTAGTATGTGTGTTCTCAAACTCGCGTGAAGAAGAAACGTGTACCTGTACGAGAGGTCGAGAGCTTTACAGCAGGAACACGCCATGGAGCCTGTCTCCTCTGCATCCTTCATTCATCTCGTTCTTTGAAGAAGACAGGCATCCCTCGCACATGTCGGCGGCCGCGACAACGAAGAGGCGGTGATGGTGGAGGCAGTGGCCCATCCCGGAGATCTCGCCTACCGCGTGATGGACGTCCTCCGCGCTGAAGAGCCGGTCGATGCGGGAGCAGTGCAGGCATGGCGGCATGAGGCCGAAGTAGGCCGTGAAGCGGGTGACAACATGGGAGAAGAGATTGTTGAGCGCGAGGGAGACGGTGAGCTCGTCCCCGCCCTCCTCCGCCAGAGAGAGCTCGTCAGCGGCGGGGCTCCGCCGCTGCTGCTATGCTCGGCTGCGGGAGCGGGAGCGGCCCCCCGGCGCGCACATCGTGGGGAGCCTGGCCAGCGCCGCCGGCGGCTCCACTCGGTCCTCGGCGGCGGTGGATCGACTCATATCTCGGCGGCGGCTCGTCTTGGATCTCGGCGGCGGCTCGTATTGGGGGCTGGGGCGTCTTTGAGAGATCATAGGATAGAATACATAGATCGAGGGAAGCCTCGCTGGCTGTTTTTTTTCTATGTACGGGGAAGGGACGAGAAAACCGACGAAAAAAAATAAGCGAAAAAACCGGACAAAAATGGTGGGACGAAAATAAAATCCGGAACATGACCTACCAACTAAGACATTATGAGTAGAGATTAGTTTACTCATTCACATCACTCGTTTCGTTAACTCCGTCTTTTATTTTATTTTTCTATATTATTTATTTTTATTTGTGTCTTCATCAGTTTTCTTCCATTTCCTTTGTTTTCCATCAGTTTTCTTTCTTTGTTTATGGGTTTCAACTGGGTTTTAATTTCCCTTCCATTTTCATTATCATCTTTCTTTTATTGGTTTTCACTTGTTTCTTTTCTTTCTTAGTTTCTTCATTTTTCTTTGTATATTTCTTGGTTTTCATCAGTTCTCTTTGTTTCTTCTCGGTTCCAACGTTTTTATTCTTTTGCACTGGTTTTCTTTCATTTTTTATTATTTCTTTGTTTTCCTTTGTTTCTTTGTTTCTTTGTTTCTTTTCTTATTTTCTTTAGCTTTTAGTTTCTTTCTCCATTTTCTTCGGTTTCTCTTATTTTTGTGTTTTCTTTTTTGGCATTTTTTCTTGTTTTCCAAATTCTTGATTAACATTTTGTAATGCCCCGAGACCGATGTGTCAGGTGTCCTCCAGTTATTCACTGTCGTTGCCTTGTCATGTGCTTGCGTGTCATGCATTGCATATTATGTCATCATGTGCATTTTATTTGCATACATATTCGTCTCATGCATCCAAACATTTTCCCCGTTGTCCGTTTTGCATTCCGGCGCTCCTATGTCACCCGGCGTCCCTTTCTATCTCTTTTCGTGTGCGGGTGTTAAACGTTTTCGGATTGGGCCGAGACTTGTCATGCGGCCTTGGTTTACTACCGGTAGACCGCCTGTCAAGTTTCGTGCCATTTGGACTTTGTTTGATACTCCAACGGTTAACCGAGGGACCAAAAAGGCCTCGTGTGTGTTGCAGCCCAACACCTCTCCAAAGTGGCCCAAAACCCACATAAACCTCCTCCATCATCTTGGCCGTTCGATCATGATCGCGTGGCCGAAAGCCGCACCTCATTTGGACACTCCTAGCTCCCTCTACCTATATATTTGTGCTTCCCTCCTGAAATCCGCGCAGATGAAACCCTAGCTTCTTCCCCTCGCGCCGCCGGACAAAAACTGCCCACCGCACGGACATGTCCGCGCCGCCGCCATGTCATCCGGCCAATCCGGCACCGACACCTCAGCGCTCGCCGCCACCCTCACCCACTACCATCGCGCCACCTGTCCACCGTCTGCCTCTCTCTCCTCCATTCCCGCCGCCGGCCCGCGCGGCCCGGATCGGGCCCGCGGGGCCCATCTCGTCGTTGTTGCCGCCAGGTACCCGCTGCCGAGCCCGCCTCCTGCACCGCTCCGCGCCGCCGTCCGGCGCCGTCGACCTCGCCGGACCACCGCAGTGAGCTGCCCCGCCGCGACCCCGCTCCCCGCCGGTGACTTGCCCCGCCGCCTTGGGTCGCCGGACCACCGCGTCACCCGGATCCGCCGCCCAGCTCCCGTCGACACCGGCCACCACGCCATCTCGCCGAGGCGCGCCCCGCTGCCACCGCCAACTCCGGCCGCCGCCTCCACCGCGCGGCCTCGCCGGCATCCTTCGCCGTCGCCGCGCCGGTCGCCTCCACTCGCCGGCGTCCATCGTCTCCGGACCGTGCCGGCCCCGCCTTGCGCCGCCCTGGCCCCGCCCGAGCTCGTCGGAGAAGCTCCGGCGACCGGAGCCGCCCCTCACCGGAGATCCCCTCTGTCACCGGATCTGAAGAGGGTGGACCAGATCCACCAACCCCTCCATCCAAACGCCCCCTCGATCCGGATCTCCTCATCCCGCTTCGCCTCGTCCCCGCGTTGACTTTTCGTGGAGGTAATATTTCACTAAGTCCTGAGATTTCCTGATTCATATGCCTCTATTCATCATGTCATAACTTCATCACCATTGCTCCGATTCGCGCGTGTAGCATATCAAAATGTTCGTCTCGACGAGTAAATCATTTCATCGCATTGCATCATTTTCATTTGAGCTCATCTTGATGCCCGAAATGCTGTTGGAAGAGGGCTATGTGATTAATTTGTCAGATCTGTTTCAGCAAATACCTTTTGTCATTTTTGCCATGATTAATGTGTGCATGCTATGATCCTGAGCTCTACATGTGTTTTGTTATATGTCATGCCATCTTTACAGGGGTGCTTGCCATGTATTTTTGTGATATTTGTGGTGACTAGCACAAGCTTGCAAAGTAGCATAATCGGTAATGCTGATTTCAGGGACTTAGAATTTCACTAAGTCCTTGTCCTGTTTTTGTTGTTATGCCATATGTTCATGTTGTTTCCTAGTGATCCGTGACTCTTTTGAGGATGATCAGTAAGGACGTTTTGTTAATATTGTGGTGCTCTATCCATCCATGTCCTTGTTTGCATTTATGGAGCACCCTAGCTTGAGTCAATTGAGCTCTACTTTTGCTATAAAATGTTCCTGGCAGATTGTTAACATGTTTAGCGATTTTGCCAAGGTTGTTGCTATTGAACCGTGCATTCTATGTTGTTGCTCTTGCCATGTCTAGATTCTATGCCATGTCTTCTTGATGGGTGTATGCTTAGTTTGTCATGCCATGCTCTGTAGTGAGTACATCGAGCTCGTAAACATGCCTACTCGTTAACTAATTTGCATGCTCCAGTTTTTCACTAAGTCTGAATCTGTTTATGTTTTTGCCATGTTCACATGCTTGCAATTGTATTTTCCGATCCCTTGTGGCTTAAGGTCACTAAGGGACTTTTGTTAAGTGCTTTGAGTAGCTTCATGCCATGCCTTGCTTTTCCATGTTAAGTTCCTATAGCATGTAGTTTTCATGCTCTAAAGTGTGCTTCCTGATGATAAATTCCAGACTTGTGTTAATTTCACTAAGTCTGAAACCTGTTATCATTTGCACTTTTGCCATGCTTGTTTGAATCTGTTAATGAGTGAATTAGCCGTAGCTCAGTGTTCATCTTTTTTTCAAGCTTCATGAGTGGAACCCTTCCATGTATTTTGTTGCCATGTTTGAGTGCAGTAGCTTATTTATCTTGATGCATTTAGTTGGTTACTTGCTGTTTATCGCAGACCGGTGCCATATTTGTTTTGCTTGCCATTTCCAAACTGTGCATCCGATTCCGGTGATCTTTATATCAATTTCAACCGAAATCAACTCATCTTTCCAGTGGCACTCTTGGATTTACAAGTTGAGGCTAGATTCAATCATTCATTTCCAAATCATGCATATGCATCACATACCGCATCCCGCATATCATACCATGTTCATGTGGGTTGTTTACTATATTGTGTGCTTCTTTCCGGTGTTGCTGCTTTGGGTTGGTTCCGATAACGTCGTGTTTGTGAGGACCCATTCGACTACCTCCATTTGTCTTCTTCATGGACACGTTCTTCTTCCTTGCGGGATTTCAGGCAAGATGACCATACCCTCGAAATCACTTCTATCTTTGCTTGCTAGTTGCTCGCTCTTTTGCTATGCCTATGCTGCGATACCTACCACTTGCTTATCATGCCTCCTATATTGTTGAACCAAGCCTCTAACCCACCTTGTCCTAGCAAACCGTAGTTTGGCTATGTTATCGCTTTGCTCAGCCCCTCTTATAGCGTTGTTAGTTGCAGGTGAAGTTTGAAGTTTGTTCCTTGTTGGAACATGGAGATGTTGTTTCTTGTTGGAACATGTTTACTTGTTGGCATATCACAATACCTCTTATCTAATTAATGCATCTATATACTTGGTAAAGGGTGCAAGGCTCGGCCTTATGCCTGGTGTTTTGTTCCACTCTTGCCGCCCTAGTTTCCGTCATATCAGTGTTATGTTCCCGTATTTTGTGTTCCTTATGCGGTTGGGTTATAATGGGAACCCCTTGACAGTTTTCCTTGAATAAAACTCCTCCAGCAATGCCCAACCTTGGTTTTACCATTTGCCACCTAGCCTTTTCTTTTCCTTGGGTTCTGCAGACTCAAGGGTCATCTTTATTTTAACCCCCCCGGGCTAGTGCTCCTCTGAGTGTTGGTCCAACCTGTCAGCCTCCGGTGGCCACCAGGGGCAAATCTGGGCTGGCTTACCGGAAGTTTGGACAATCTGAGTGTGCGCTGAGAATGAGATATGTGCAGCTCCTATCGGGATTTGTCGGCACATTCGGGCGGTGTTGCTGGACTTATTTTACCATTGTCGAGGATGTCTTGTAACCCGGATGCCAAGCCTGATCGGATTGTCTTGGGAGAAGGAATATCCTTCGTTGACCGTGAGAGCTTGTGATGGGCTAAGTTGGGACACCCCTGCAGGGATTTGAACTTTCGTAAGTCGTGCCCGCGGTTATGGGCATACGGGAATTTGTTAATGTCCGGTTGTAGAAAACCTGAAGTTGACCTTATTTAAAATACATCAACCACGTGTGTAACCATGATGGTCTCTTTCCGGCGGAGTCCGGGAAGTGAACACGGTGTTGGAGTAATGCTTGACGTAGGTTGTTCTAGGATCACTTCTTGATCATAGTTGTGCGACCGTGCTTTTGCCTTCTCTTCTCGCTCTCTTTTGCGTATGTTAGCCACCATATATGCTAGTCGCTTGCTGCAGCTCCACCTCATACCTTTTACCCTTCCTTTAAGCTTAAATAGTCTTGATAGCGAGGGTGTGAGATTGTTGAGTCCCCGTGACTCACAGATACTTCCAAAACCACCTTGCAGGTGCCGTTGAACCGTGCAGGTGACGCAACCAAGCTCAAGGAGGAGCTCGATGAATATCTTGTCCTTTGTGTTGTTTCGTTCTAGTTGATCAGTAGTGGAGCCCAGTTGGGGTCGATCGGGGATCTGTGTAGCTTTTGGGGTAGTCTTCTTTTATTTTGGTTCCGTAGTCGGACCTTGATTGTATCTGGATGATGTAATGTTTTATTCATGTAATTGTGTGAAGTGGCGATTGTAAGCCAACTATGTATCTCTTTCCCTTATGTACTACATGGGTTGTGTGAAGATTACCTCACTTGCGACATTGCTTTCAATGCGGTTATGCCTCTAAGTCGTGCTTCGACACGTGGGAGATATAGCCACATCGAGGACGTTACAAGTTGGTAATCAGAGCCTTCCCCGACCTTAGGAGCCCCCTGCTTGATCGAATCGTTGGCGTTGTTGAGTCTAGAAATGTTTTGAGTCATTTAGGAATTATATATAAGAGAGTTAGGAATTCTTTTTACTCCTCAGTCCCTTCATCGCTCTGGTGAGGCATCCTGACGTAGAGTTTTGACTCTTCTCTTCTCAAATTTCACTATTTTTTTTAGGATCACGCGGGTATCTTGGAATCGTTCCGATGGATTTGTGACGAGAGCATTGTTCTTGGTGCCTCCTGACATTTAGGGGTTGTGGCAGTGTCCTGGGGAGTTGAGCTCCGAGGTGTTGTCGTCACAATTTTATCGTTGCAGTTCTGGAATACATGAGTTTAGTTTCGCCGACATCGAAAATCTCTTTTATGCAGTTGTTGGTGAGATAACCTCGACACCACCCAGTACTGGGGCGGGAGTTCGAGAGTATTGCCATAACTTGTATAACGGATGCTTTTTGAAGGTTGAGGTAAACGATTTCCGAAGGTTTCTTGGTTATGTGTTGAAGGATGGATACAACTGGATGTAGGATTTGTGTAGTTTGGGTGAGATATTATGCTTTCCCTGTTCCCCAACACCTGATTGCATAACCGAAAAATTTCGGGAGTTTATAAGTGGGAATTCAAGTAGCTCTTAGGATATCTTTCCGACAGATTTATGATATGAAATTGGGGTTCGACGTCTAGTGGTCCGCCTATCCACGGTTGGTTTTACAGTGGTCTCGTTGTGTCTTAAAGAGTCATTGGCTATGCCGACTCGGGGACGCTTCGTATGTCATGTGCACTGCCTTGTACATGATGGTGTTGTACGATCGAGCCCGTGTAGGCCCCACCACGAAAACTTCGGACGAAATATCTATCATATGTTTGTTCCGGCTTATTTTGCAAGCCAATCTTTTGTTTTATTGTGAGTTGTGGTATTCGAGTTGCTTCGAAGTCAAATGTTGATTCCGTACCTTCTCTAAATGGTGTTCTCATATTTCTATGGGAATACTAATCCTTCATGATAATCGAGATTGTCATGTCAATCCTTTTCAACCGGCGTGTTTCTCTTCAAGTGGATCCGATCATTTCAACATTTGCAAGATCCAATCTCAGCTTTTCGTCAACGGTGTTTGCTTCATCCGTTCCAAGTTGCCTTTGTGTTCCCACCCTCCCACCCCTTTTCTTCGAGGACTCAAATTTCTTAATCAAGTATCCATTTTACTAATGCGAAGTCTCTTCATTCTTTTCAATCAATATCCTTATACGGTGATTCTCATGAAGATCCTAACGGTACCTCAAGTTCGTCATTCCTCATTCTTTTTCTTCTCCGGTGGAACCAATTCAAGCTTGGTTGACCATATCCTTTCCCCGTTTCCAATGTTTTTCTTATGTCGGTGCACCTCATAATCATTCCCCGCTCGTTATTCTATTGTTCCGGAGTGCTCAAGATATCTCGAAGATTCGTGTTTCCACTCTGCTTTCATAATCCTTTCAAGCTCTTTCGAGATTGTTATCTCATTCAAGCCATCTAATTCATCGGGTGCAATCTCGATTTTCAAGCAATCATTTCAATGGTGTTTCTTTTGAGTGGGCCCTAACCCACAGGTCTTTTTCCAGGATCTTACCTGACTCTTCTTATTTTCCCGGAGCGATTATCAAATCTTTTAAGTTTGATGCAAGAATAAATTATCATCAGTCAAATGTCTTTCTCCAAGATTGGGTTAAATCCTTTTCATCGTTGTCTCAACCTCTTCGCTTTTGATTATCCCGGAGTGTCTCAACAATTCTTGGTGGTGTTTCTCGTTGTCATTCTCAGATTTTGAAGACCGAAGAAGACTTTTTCCTCCATATATTGCTCCATTCTCTTCACGATTCGTGATTCCAGCTTGTTGCCATCCTCTCATAATTGTATTTGATTGTGAGAATTCTTTTCACCCATCCGGAGTAATTCAGAAGTCTTTTCAGTTTGATTCTCCGGAGCCCATCATCTCAGAATTATTCATTCTCAGCTTTCAGCTCTCTTTCTCTAAATCTTACCGGTGCATCATTCAAATATTCTCTAATCAATTTGTGATCCCTTCGTTCTCATGTATCTAAACTCTCTCATATATCTTTGTTCATTTGCTAATTCTTACCGGTGATTCTCCCCTACTTCGTTCATTTTCAATTCTTACTGTGGTTCGTTCAAGATTCTCTTCCATGGTTACCATATTAATTCATTCATTGTTCCAATCCTACCGGTGGTTCGTTGAAGACCTTCCCAAGTTGACGCTATATCTATCTTAATCCTATCTACGAGAATAAGTAGTATGCCAATTCCGTTGCTTGTCATCAATTTAATTGGTGAAGGATAAGCATAATGTAATTATTATTCTTGTTTCATCGAGTGAACTCAATTCCCTATTCCGGAGGCTTACCAAATTCTCGGTTTCATTTGTTTCATCTTTTCTTTCCCGGAGTTCCAGGCTCTCTCAATTATATCGTCGCGAAGATCCATCTAATCATTACAAGGATTCACCTTGTGTTTTCAACTTATCTTTCCTTCCGTTTGATCATTCTTTTGTTACCAGAGATCTTCATGGATGTTCTACATGGCGGTTCATCAAGGATTTAATTCCTTCTCGAAGTGTTCACCAACATTCTTTCCAAAGGAACTCAAGCATTCTTCTTCTTGCTATCCGGAGTGCAATTCTTTCTACCTTATCATTGGAGGTGGTATTATGTCATTCTTGATAATTTGAGCTCATGTTTCATGATTCACAGGTTGTTAAGAATGGGGTATTTTAAATCCATCAACCTCTTCGTTGGAGTTATCTTGGGTTATATTTCGCCTAAAGCCTTCCCCAAGGATTTGTAACGCCCTCGATGCGGCTATACCCACGTGTCGAAGCACGACTTAGAGGCATAACCGCATTGAAAGCAATGTCGCAAGTGAGGTAATCTTCGCAAATAACCCATGTAATATGATAAGGGAAAAGATACATAGTTGGCTTACAATCGCCACTTCACACAATTACATGAATAAAGCATTACATCATCCAGATACAATCAAGGTCCGACTACGGAACCAAAATAAAAGAAGACTACCCCAAATGCTACACAGATCCCCGATCGACCCCAACTGGGCTCCACTACTGATCAACTAGAATGAAACAACACAAAGGACAGAATCTTCATCGAGCTCCTCCTTGAGCTTGGTTGCATCAACTGCACGGTCCAATGGCACCTGCAAACTGGTTTTGGAAGTATCTGTGAGTCACGGGGACTCAGCAATCTCACACCCTCGCGATCAAGACTATTTAAGCTTATGGGTAAGGTAAAGGTATGAGGTGGAGCTGCAGCAAGCGACTAGCATATATGGTGGCTAACATACGCAAATGAGAGCGAGAAGAGAAGGCAAAGCACGTTCGAGAAAGTATGATCAAGAAGTGATCCTAAAACAACCTACGTCAAGCATAACTCCAACACCGTGTTCACTTCCCGGACCCCGCCGAGAAGAGACCATCATGGTAACACACGCGGTTGATGTATTTTAATTAAGATAAATTTCAGGTTTTCTACAACTGGACATTAACAAATTCCCAGCCGCCCATAACCGTGAGCACGACTTTCGAAAGTTCATAACCCTGCAGGGGTGTCCCAACTTAGCCCATCACAAGCTCTCATGGTCAGCGAAGGATATTCCTTCTCCCAAGACAATCCGATCAGGCTCGGCATCCAGGTTACAAGACATCCTTGACAATGGTAAAACAAATCCAGCAACACCGCCCGAATGTGTCGACAAATCCCGATAGGAGCTGCACATATCTCGTTCTCAGGGCACACTCAGATGAGACTAGCTACGAGTAAAACCAACCCTCAAGTTTCCCCGAGGTGGCCCCGCAGGCAGCTCAGTTCGGACCAACACTCAAAGGAGCACTGGCCCGGGGGGGGGGGGGGTTAAAATAAAGATGACCCTTGAGTCCGCGAAACCCAAGGGAAAAAGAGGCTAGGTGGCGAATGGTAAAACCAATGTTGGGCATTGCTGGAGGAGTTTTATTCAAGGCGAACTGTCAAGGGGTTCCCATTATAACCCAACCGCGTAAGGAACGCAAAATCCGGGAACATAACACCGATATGACGGAAACTAGGGCGGCAAGAGTGGAACAAAACACCAGGCATAAGGCCGAGCCTTCCACCCTGTACCAAGTATATAGATGCATTAATTAAATAAGAGATATTGTGATATCCCAACAATAATATCCAGGTTCCAACATGGAACAAACTCCAATCTTCACCTGCAACTAACAACAGTATAAGAGGGGCTGAGCAAAGCGGTAACATAGCCAAACAACGGTTTGCTAGGACAAGGTGGGTTAGAGGCTTGGTTCAACAATATGGGAGGCATGATAAGCAAGTGGTAGGTATCGCAGCATAGGCATAGCAAAAGAGCGAGCAACTAGCAAGCAAAGATAGAAGTGATTTCGAGGGTATGGTCATTGTCGGTGTCAAAACCGGTGGATCTCGGGTAGGGTGTCCCGAACTGTGCGTCTAGGCCGGATGGTAACAGGAGGCAGGGAACACTTTGTTTTACCCAGGTTCGGGCCCTCTCGATGGAGGTAATACCCTACTCCTGCTTGATTAATATTGATGATATGGGTAGTACAAGAGTAGATCTACCACGAGATCAAGGAGGCTAAACCCTAGAAGCTAGCCTATGGTATGATTGTTGTATATATTGTATATCTATCGACTAGCCTGGTCTCGGTTTATATAATGCACCGGAGGCCTAGGATAACAAGAGTCCTAGCCGAATACGCCGGTGGAGAGAAGTCCTTGTCTTGATCGCCAAGTCTTGTGGAATCTTCCTTGTATGCGGTAGCCGTCCGAACTGGCCCATGAGTATACGGCCACGGGGGTCCTCGGCCCAATCTAATAGATCGGGAGACGACGTGGTGAGTACCCCCTAGTCCAGGACACCGTCAGTAGCCCCCTGAACCGGTCTTCAAGTTAGGGACGCTCCTCGATCCTTCCGAACTGTTCTTCATCTTCGGTTGCCGGTCTTGAAAACTGGTTCAACAAATCTTCTTTATCTTCGATCTTGAGGATCGCCGAAATGCATTCGACGAGTTTACACGTCGGGTATCCGAGGAGCCCCTTTAAGTTTCCGGCCTTTATCAATGCCTTGTTTATTTTTATGCCACACCTCGGGTTTGAAGTTGTTCCCGGGAGGCAGGGTCCTCTTGGGTCCGAGCTCCAATGCCGGACTGCATTCGAGGTATCTTTTGCAGCCGAGCACCAACGCCGGACCGCTTCCCAGCTCTAGCGCTGGAATGTATCCGAGCTCCAACGCTGGACTATGTATGCGAGCTCCAACGCCGGACTGTATATCCGAGCTCCAACATCGAAATATATCCGAGCTCCAACGCCGGACTGTGTCCAGGCTCCAATGCCGGACTATATCCGAGGTGTCATATCACCTTGGTTCAAAAAAGTTGAAGGAGTTTAGCCGAGCTTAATGCCGGAAATGCCCTCTATGGAGCCAGCCACTAGCGCCCGAGCTTTATGCCGGACTGCTTCCGAGGTGGTGCACCACCCCGACTATGGGCCGATTTTTTGTCAATATTTTTTATTGGTGCAATTTATTCTCTGCCGAGATATATAGCCAGTAGCCCTCAAGGTGTGTATCGGTCTAAAAACCCGAGATGCACATGAAGGATGACATAAGACCGCTGATCCCAGTAGCCGCCGAGACTCAGGTTGATTTGCAAAATCGGCCTGAGGATCAAGTCCTAACTCGGCAGAATACTTCGGGACACAAAAGCGGCGTGCTCAGTCCTCAAGACTCAGGTTGGGTGCGGCCGACAAACCTGAGGATCAAAATCTCCTAGAAAACTATATTGCACATAAAATTTTCTGCATTGGACAAGCAATGCAGTAGCCCCCGAGACACTGGGCGGGTGGCAACACCAGATCAGGGGATCGATGTGCCCCTTTAATATTTGTAAATAATAAGCCCGAAGCCCAGTAGCCCCCGAGCCTTAATGCGGGCACGGGTGGCCGAATTAAGGATCAATATCCATAGTAAAATCACAAATTATGTGTAATGACTCTATGTATCCAAGTACTTTACGTCATTAATGCTCGGATCCGCATTGTACAAAACTTTATTGACCGACCATCGGCTTCCACCTCCTTGGCCAGTAGCCGAGGAGTGTTTGTCCTACTTTATAAAGCCTTTATGAGGGCAAAGATTTACGACAAACAAGGCAATCTGGCCACACGGTTTTATAAACAAAGGTACGCAGAGAGATATGTTATATTACTATTTAACAGAAGAAATGTATTCCAAAGAAAATAGTCCCGCTATCGGTTCCTTTCTTTGGGTTGTCATGCTAAGCATGATCATGAAACCTCAGCTCGAATGTAAGAGCAAAATATCGAGGATTTAGTTTGGGAGGCTAGTTAATAGCCCCCGGTAGTGTTCGGCGACAGTCGAGGTCAAGCCGTAAACACTTCGGCCAATGTTATGAATGGCCCGTCATAGTCATCGGATCGCTGACGCTTATTGTGACAGTCAGTTTTTGGCTTTCTCCACTAAGGTGCTCAACCATGTGAGCTGGAAGCACAATCGCAGTGGTTCTCCCTTTGCACGCCTAGCCGAACAAAACGAAACGTAGGAAGCAAGTGCAGGAGCCGGGCAACCCAACTATTGACCGAAGACACAATTCGAAACCGATGCATATATAGCAATATCTGAGAATGTTTTTGCCGAATCCCTAAAGGTGTCCGGCGTTGCACTGTGAGACTAATGCTGGAAAAGCACAAATAGTTTAAAAGTGCCAAAAAGCTTGGAAAACCAAGAAACGTCAGTAAAAACATGACGTCCGAACAAGATCAAGTGTTCGGTGCCAATCCGAAAATTGGTCTTAGAAAAAAGAAGTGCTTCTGTCGTCCTTTAACATGACACATTCTATCTCAAGACTTCGAGTGGGTCAGCCTATGGCTTCAACCTCCTATCCCGAGGGCGGAGTACTTCTCATTAGGCCAGTTTAGCAAACTAAACTCTAGCGACTTTGAGAGAGAAATTAGGCTCCCCGGCTAGTGACCGCACACTCGCGTCGAAAAAAGGAGTGATAAATAATAATAATAGAACTTTGCAACGACTGAGAAGAAGAACACTTATTATAAAATGGCTCAAATAAACTTAAGAGCCCCCAAGTGACTTGGGTAGAAGAATGATTGCATGTATCGAAGTACTTATATCATATCTATGTTCAACCGAACTTTAAACGCGTCTTAACCGACCGTCGGCTTCTCCCTCTTCGGCTAAGGACCGAAAAGTGTTATGTACTCCATCGGTCGAGAATATCGACGGTGTTTCCAATAACCAGGCAATCATGCCATAAGGCTGTAACAGACAAAGCACGCTCAGGGAACTTATGTTGTATTACTGCGAAGAGTAAGAAGCATCTTCGAAGAAAATAGTACCCCCACCGATACCTTTCTTCGGTGCTCATTGTTATTATGAGACTTGTGCAATAGATTTTTTGTATTCATGAGTTCGGTTGTGTGCCGACCATCATTGAATAACTATAAGAGCGCTAGCTTTCGGCTTCACCCAGTCTGAGGTCCGGCTCGGGTGACCCGATCGTGACAATCGCAGAGGTGCTCCCTTTACTCCCTAGCCGAACAATCGGGAACGTAGGGGTAAACACAGGAGCGAGGCAACCCAGCTTGCAAATCGCTTAAGTCAATGTGGTGCATATTGTGGCGTAATACACGAACAAGGAACGAAGCCGTACAAGTATAATCATATGCAACAGGAAAAGCTTCATAAAGGAAGCCCCCAAGTAAATGGGGTATTTGAATTTATGCTCACAAACAAAGTTTGGACAAGGAAATTTTTTAGAAGCAACTTTTTTCCAAAAAAGTATAATGCTTGGTCGAACCGAACGCAAGTTAGAAATGAAAGCTTTGAGCATGAAAGCGACTTAGCTGGTTAATGTGTTCGGTATTGATGACGCGGTCCGAGCTTGATGCGGGGCAAGGT
Source organism: Triticum aestivum (assembly GCF_018294505.1). NCBI lineage: Eukaryota > Viridiplantae > Streptophyta > Magnoliopsida > Poales > Poaceae > Triticum > Triticum aestivum. Next base: position 515,550,238 of record NC_057812.1, on the reverse strand, counting down.
TCCATCCCTCGAGCCGGTCCCGAGGTGGCAGAGCGGAGAGCTTGCCACGCTGAATTGGTGACATAGCACGATCAATGCAGACCGGCAGAGTGACGCCGAAGTCCCTGGATCATTTTCCTGTGCACAAAAAATAATGCAAACCAGAGATAATAGTAATAATGATAATTAGAAAAAATCGTTGCATAATAAATAATTTATGCAAAGTGAGTAATAAAAGAAATATGTCCTGGCGCCGAAGTCAAGTCAATGCAGGGCGTCGGCGTGATGCGGTAAAGGCGTGGCAAAGCCTGAATTCGCAGGTCGGTCCGAGCTCCGAGTGCGGCGTTTGCCGAACTATGTACGGAAACTGACCGAACCACCATGCGACTGTCGTTAATGCAGTCACCATTTGATAGACCTGTGTACATATGATGGACAAACCAGAGTAATAATTCCTTGGGAAAAATGAACCCAAACAAGCAAAAAAATACTGGGATTAATAGCACCTGTTTTATTTGTTGTAGCAATCCGAAGGAAGGTGATTCCTAAAATTGGGACCCGCTCCGCACACCCATTGCCTGATGGGCGATAAAACGACGGCATGGCAATGCTGGTAAAGGTTGACTCGCCGAGGCAAAGCCCTCGGCCCAGCTAATATGACGGAGCTGGTCGGCTAGTGACGCCGAAGTGTCCGGAGTAGGTTGATGAAGAGATGGCGAAGCCCCCGGTCCAGCCGAGATGTCGAAGCCTCGATGTCAGCCGATGAGTCGAAGTAGGTCGGCATGATGGACACCATCTTGAAGAAGCAATAGTGCGGCACTGTCGATGCAGGTCATGACGTGGTCGATGCCGGCTTGATGAAGCGACCGTGCGGCGATGCCGGTATGCCCGCTCCGTGTAATCCGTGGGGCGGCGATGTTGGTGATGATTTATCCTTCACGATGCCTGGCTCTTGTTCGGCTTGTCGAGATGATGATCCGAAGAAGTTGAGCTCGGCTCAACAAAGTGACGCCGTGTCTAGCGCAGGTCGGCAGCCGTGGAGTAATATTACCGGAGTGGTTTGACACCAGCATGATGTTGAAGATCATGTTCAAAAGATCCTACAGTTAGTGGGATGTGTTCGGGAACAAAACACAATATCCCATACAAAACTTCCTTCAAAAGGGATGTCTGAAATCCTGTTCATAAAAAAGATGAACTCGGGTCGGATTCGTTTTCGCGCAGAAAACAGATCCGAAAAGTGATGCACTAATCGGAAGGTTCCCGGAGTTTGGACGGTCGGATCGAGCCGAAATTTTGAGAGGTGGTAGATATAGGAATTCCGCAGCCGATCAACGGTTGGATCTTCCAAAGGACGTCCGAGCTAGAAGGTGGACACCACGCCCTAAACTCATCCAAATTCCCGTCCAGATTTGACAGGGCTCCGGTATATCGTGGATTGCCAGAGATTCCTTCATCGGAACTCGACGAAATTTTCCAGGTTTATTGTAGACTCAATTCCGCACAATTCCACCAAAGCGATCATCAAAGTGATACTCGAGGAGATGGTGGTGGCAGATACGAGTTCGCTGTCCAGAAAAACAGCACGGTCGCTTGAGGGCAATGTTGACGTTGAGCCCCCGAGCTCCATAGATGATTCCTCCGTGATCTTGATAGAGATCGGAGTTGATGTTTGATGAAGGCCCTCATCCGTACATGGTGATCCGAACATGGGGTGCAATTCTTGGTCGAACCAAGGTGACCAGTCGAGCTGGTGATGAAGATGCCGAAGTCGCAGTTAATCTGCAGGCGAGCCATCGATCCTTTTGTCGATCACACAGCGGAACTCTCAATGAAAGCACCAATGTCGGTGTCAAAACCGGCGGATCTCGGGTAGGGGGTCCCGAACTGTGCGTCTAGGCCGGATGGTAACAGGAGGTAGGGAACACTTTGTTTTACCCAGGTTCGGGCCCTCTCGATGGAGGTAATACCCTACTCCTGCTTGATTAATATTGATGATATGGGTAGTACAAGAGTAAATCTACCACGAGATCAAGGAGGCTAAACCCTAGAAGCTAGCCTATGGTATGATTGTTGTATATATTGTATATCTATCGACTAGCCTGGCCTCGGTTTATATAATGCACCTGAGGCCTAGGATAACAAGAGTCCTAGCCGAATACGCCGGTGGAGAGAAGTCCTTGTCTTGATCGCCAAGTCTTGTGGAATCTTCCTTGTATGCGGTAGCCATCCGAACTGGCCCATGAGTATACGGCCACGGGGGTCCTCGGCCCAATCTAATAGATCGGGAAACGACGTGGTGAGTACCCCCTAGTCCAGGACACCGTCAGTCATCTTGCCTGAAATCCCGCAAGGAAGAAGAACGAGTCCATGAAGGAGACAAACAGACATAGTCGAACGGGTCCTCACACACGCGAGGTTATCGAAACCAACCCGAAGAAGCAACACCGGAAAGAAGCACACAACATAGTAAACAATCATCACATAAGCATGGCACGATGCGCAAACAAGTATGATGCATGTCCGATTTAAAGAGGCATGGCATGGCAAAGTGCACAAGCAAAACTACAAGTTAAGTGGAGCTCAATATGCAACGAGTTGCATATTGACGAAACACCACAACCATTATTTAGTTCTCTCTCGGTTAGGTACTCAACAATATTAAATGTTGGTTAACATGGCAAGAGGTGAAGCACAACAAAACTACCTATCTAGGCAAGTTTAAATGAGGCCGGAAACAAAGGACAACAATTCCGGTAAAACCCCATATGCATATTTTAAGGTTTGGTACTGTTCTGCCCTAAACACAATTTTAGAGTTGTTAAACATGCAAAGTGATGCCACCATGTTAAACTAGGCAAAATTCTACCCCATTTACATATAAAGTTTGTTAAAATCCAAGCTACGGTTAATTAGTTATGAATTAAAGCATTTTAACATGACATTTGAGCAAATTTAAACAAACAACATTTTTAAACTTTTCAAACATGGATGAAAGTTGGATATTATTAAACTAGACAAAATTCTAAGCAACTTTCATATAGAGATCATTTTAATCCGGTGCACGGTTATGGAATTATTAAATGCATGATCAACAAGGGCTTTTCTATAAAACTGGACGGCTCTGGATAAAAAGATAAATCGCTGATCTGAAAAAAAATACACTGGGCCAAATCTGGTGCACTGCTGGGCTGAACAGAGAGGAGGGGCTGAGGGAGCTGCTCACAGCGGGCCTTGGGCTGGGGAAGCAGGCCAGCAGGAGCGGCCCGACGGGGGGGCGGGGGGGGGGGGGGGGGTGGAATTGGGCCTCTCCAGATCTAGGCGAGACGCTGGCGGATCGGGGCTGAACGCGGCCGATGCAGAGAGTCAACGCAGCGAGCAGAGGCGTTCTCCTCCTCTTCTCGACAGGAAAAACGAGCAGCGGCGGCGTGGGATTTGGCGCCGGGAACGAGACAAGGCAGCAGGGGTCACGGACGAGCAGGACGGAGAGGAAGCAGTGGCGCGGTCCATACAGAGGGCCATCCCGGGGCGCGCCTGGCTCGTCCTCAAAGCAGAGGCGAGGCGCTCACCAAGAAGAGACAGGACGGCGGCAGCAAACTTGGCGGGGAGGAGGTAGGGAACACATGGCCTCGTGAAGCAGGACGACGGCGGCGGACTTGGCGCACGGCGAGGCTGACGGAGGCCGGACGGACCTGGCCGTTCCAAGGTCAGGCGAGGGAGCTTGCCTCCTGCACAAACAAGGCCGCGGCGGCGCTGCTCCTGCGACTTGAATGAGTGCACATCAAAACGGGGGGGGGGAGGGAAATGAGCACAGGCAGCGGGGAAAAGAAAGAAGGAAGGAACGAGAGAGGAGGCGCGAGGTTGGCTCCGGTGCTGCTGCTGGTGGCCGGCGGAGATGACTCGGTGGTCGGTGTAGGATCGAAAGTATGTCTAGAGGGGGGGGGTGATTAGACTACTTGACCAAATAAAAATCTAGCCTTTTCCCAATTTTAGTTCTTGGCAGATTTTAGCTATCTTAGCACAAGTCAAGCAATCTCCACACAATTCAAGCAAGCATGCAAAAGAGTATATGAGCAGCGGAAAGTAAAGCATGCAACTTGCAAGAATGTAAAGAGAAGGGTTTGGAGGATTCAAACGCAATTGGAGACACGGATTTTTTTGTCGTGGTTCCGATAGGTGGTGCTATCATACATCCACGTTGATGGAGACTTCAACCCACGGAGGGTAACGGTTGCGCGAGTCCACGGAGGGCTCCACCCACGAAGGGTCCACAAAGAAGCAACCTTGTCTATTCCATCACGGCCGTCGCCCATGAAGGACTTGCCTCACTAGCGGTAGATCTTCACGAAGTAGGCGATCTCCTTGCCCTTACAAACTCCTTGGTTAAACTCCACAATCTTGTTGGAGGCTCCCAAGTGACACCTAGCCAATCTAGGAGACACCACTCTCCAAGAAGTAACAAATGGTGTGTTGATGATGAACTCCTTGCTCTTGTGCTTCAAATGATAGTCTCCCCAACACTCAACTCTCTCTCACAGGATTTGGATTTGGTGGAAAGAAAATTTGAGTGGAAAGCAACTTGGGGAAGGGTAGAGATCAAGATTCATATGGTTGGAATGGAATATCTTGACCTCAACACAAGTGTAGGTGGTTCTCTCTCAGAAAATGTGTATTGAAAGTGTAGGTATGTTCTGATGGCTCTCTCCACGAATGAAGAGTGGGTGGAGGGGTATATATAGCCTCCACACAAAATCTAACCGTTACACACAATTTGCCAAACTCGGTGGGACCGAATGGTTAAACTCGGTCGGACCGATTCAGCAAACCTAGTGACCGTTAGGATTTTCGGTGGGACTGAGATGCAACTCGGTAGGACCGATATGGTTAGGGTTAGGGCATAACATAATCTCGGTGTGACCGATTATACAAACTCGGTGGGACTGATTTTGGTAATAAGCTAACCAGAGAGTTGGTCAGGTAAACTCGGTGGGACCGATTTGCTCATCTCGGTGAGACCGAAATGTTACAAAAGGGAAACAGAGAGTTTACATTGCAATCTCGGTGGGACCGACCGCTCATCTCGGTAAGACCGAAATGTTATGAAGGGAAACAGAGAGATTACAATCCCATCTCGGTGAGACCGGGATCCCTATCGGTGAAACCTATTTGCCTAGGGTTTGTGGCAGTGGTTATGACATTTGAAACTCGGTGGCGCCGGATAGAAAGAATCGGTGGGGCCGAGTTTGACTTTTGGTTTAGGTCATATGTGGATGTGGGAAGGTAGTTGAGGGTTTTGGAGCATATCACTAAGCATTTTGAGCAAGCAAGTCATTAAGCAACACCTCATCCCTCCTTGATAGTATTGGCTTTTCCTATAGACTCAATGTGATCTTGGATCACTAAAATATAAAATGTAGAGTCTTGAGCTTCAAGCTTGAGCCAAACTTTTTGTCCTTAGAATTTTGAGGGATCCACTTTCCTCATCCATGCCATGCCATTCATTGAGCTTTTCCTGAAATGTTAATCTTGGAATAATGTTAGCTCAATGAGTTATATGTTGTTAGGAGTTACCAAAAACACCCAGGGATAGTTGCACTTTCAGTCGGCCTGCGCGAGGAAGACGAGGTGAGTAGGAGGCGCTCGGCTGCAGTCTCGATCCCATCTGGATTGAGCATTGGGAGACGGCGCGCTGTGGCGGTTGGCTCGGGGCTCGGGCAGGATTGGTGGGGATGGATTTTTGGATCAGTTTGATGGTTGGTTGGGTGAAGACCTCGAGGTGGATTGGAAGGTGGCCGGGGCTGAGAGGGATCGATGGGACATCTCCCTAGAAGTTAGGGTTTGTCCAGATTTAGACTAGGTAGTTTTTATATAAGGAAAAGAGGGGAAGTTTAGGGTAGATTCAGACCCTCTGATCAAAATCAGGCGGTTCGAGAAAACTAGATTAGGAAGTCCAAATAAGAAAACGGTGACGTTTTGTAGATGTTTGGGGATGATCCGGACACAACGGTGGCGACAGTCCGGGTCGGGTTCGGGACGACTTTCGGACACGCGCGAGGAGGTCCGTGGACTGACGAGAGAGCCTAGGTTAGGCCCGGCGGTAGGTAGTGGACTGTGCAGAAGGCCTCAGGCTGAGAGAAGAGAAGAGAGAGAGGCCCGGCGACTGTTTCCGGAGATCGAAAACGTCCGACGTTAGACCGACTATAATGCCGCTATAGTTTAACGGTTGGGCTATCAAACGAACTCCGAATGCGATGAAACTTGACAGGCGGTCTATCTACACTATAATAAGACCACACGCCAACTTTCAACCCAATCCGAGAACATTTTCCGGCCACTTATAAAATAATATTTCGGACGTGCCGCGGGCGCGTGCAAGTGTGTCTGGGCTCAGAACGGACAATGGACGGAACTGGGGGAACCCGGACGGATGCAAGTTTTGAAAACAGATGATGCAATGCACATGATGACATGATGAAATGCAACACGCAAGCACATGATATGGCAACGTTGGCGAATAACAGGAAGACACCTGGCACATCGGTCTCGGGGCGTTACAGGATTGTTGCTATTTATGGTGCTCTTAAATGACCCAAGCTCTTCATTTATCCTCCCGGTGTTATAGTTTCTCGTCTCCTTGTTCTTATCAATCCAATCTTGTTTTCGTTAGTCGCAGATTTTCACCTCATAGTTTTGAGATGTTTTCCATAAGACCACAACAAGTTTACTCTTTTCGTTGCTGGTTTTCCAACAACTCCGTTCGACCCTCCTTGTAATGCCCTCGATGCGGCTATATCTCCCATGTGTCGAGGCACGACTTAGAGGCATAACCGCATTGAAAGCAATGTCGCAAGTTAGGCAATCTTCACAACATCCCATGTAATATATAGATAATAAAAGGGGAGATACATAGTTGGCTTACACTCGCCACGTCAATCAAAGTACATAAATAGCATTACATCAACCAAACACTCATGGCCCGACTACGACGCCAAAATAAAAGATAAACCCAACATGCGACACGGTCCCGATCGCCTCAACTGGGCACCACTACTGATCATCAGGGAAAGAGACATAGTAACGGCGTGAGTCCTCGTCGAGCTCAAGCGCGTCATCCGGAACGGAATCATTAGGCCCTGCATCTGGTTTGGAAGTAATCTGTGAGCCATAGGGACTCAGCAATCTCGCACCCTCGCGATCAAGACTATTTAAGCTTATAGGTAAGGCAAGGTACAATATGTGAAGCTGCAGCAAGCGACTAGCATATATGGTGGCTAACCTGTTCGCAAAAGAGAGCGAGAAGAGGGGGCAAAGCGCGAACGAATAACTAGAGAACAACTTGCGGCAAGCATTACTCCAACACCGTGTTCACTTCCCGGACTCCACCGAGAAGAGACCATCACGGTAACTCACACAGTTGATTCATTTTAATTAAGTTAAGGTTCAAGTTATCTACAACCGGACATTAACAAATTCCCATCTGCCCATAACCGCGGGCACGGCTTTCGAAAGTTCAAATCCCTGCAGGGAAGTCCCAACTTAGCCCATGACAACCTCTCACGGTCAACGAAGGAATAGACCTTCTCCCGAGACGTTCCGATTAGACTCGGTATCCCGGTTCTACAAGACACTTCGACAAGTTAAAACAAAACCAGCAACACCGCCCGAATGTGCCGACAAATCCCGATAGGAGCTGCACATATCTCGTTCTCAGGGCACACTCAGATGAGCGCTTCATACAACTAAAACCAAACCTCGAGTTTCCCCGAGGGGGCGCTTCATAGGACTCCAGTTTGGACCAACACTTAGAGGAGCACTGGCCCAGGGGGGCTTAAAATAAGATGACCCTCGGGCTCCGGAAACCCAAGGGAAAAAGAGGCTAGGTGGCAAATGGTAAAACCAAGGTTGGGCATTGCTGGAAAAGCTTTAATCAAGGCAAACTATCAAGGGGCTCCCATTATCACCCAACCGCGTAAGGAACGCAAAATCCGGGAACATAACACCGATATGACGGAAACTAAGGCGGCAAGAGTGGAACAAAACACTAGGCGAGAGGCCGAGCCTTCCACCCTTTACCAAGTATATAGATGCATTAAGATAACAAGGTAATATAATGATATCCCAACAAGTAAATAATGTTCCAACAAGGAACGGTCTCCAATCTTCACCTGCAACTAGCAACGCTATAAGAGGGGCTGAGCAAAGCGGTAACATAGCCAATCAACGGTTTGCTAGGACATGGTGGGTTAGAGGTTTGACATGGCAATTGGGAGGCATGATAAGCAAGTGATAGGCATCGTAGCATAGGCATAGCAAAAGAGCGAGCATCTAGCAAAGCAAAGATAGTAGTGATTTCGAGGGTATGATCATCTTGCCTGCAAAGTTGTCAGAGTTGACTAGATCCTCGAAAGCAAACTCAACGGGCTCCTCGTTAGTGAACTCGTCTCTCAGCTCTACCCAAACAAGACAAACAAGCAACAAGGACACAATCAACCACGTGCAAACTCAAACAACATGATGCAAATATGATATGCTATGCGGGATGCGATATGCGATGCATATGCAAGATTTGACAAGGAATGAATGAACCTGGCCTCAACTTGGAAATCCAAGTGTGCCACTGGAGAGGTGAGATGAAATCGCTTGAAAACGATATAAAGAATGCCGGAATCAGAGTCACGGTTTGGAAATGGCAAGCAATTCAAATATGGCACCGGTCTGCGATATACAGCAAGTAGCCATCTAAATGCAACAAGATGAGCATGCTACAACACTCAAACATGACAACAAAATACATAACAGGGATGCTTAACAAAAGATGAACACTGAGCTACGGCCAATTCACCCATTAACAGGTTCAAACAAGCATGGCAAAAATGCATTTGGTAAACAGATTTCAGACTTAGTGAATTTAACACTTGTCTGGAATTTCAGATCAGGTAGCACATTTTGGAGCATGAAAACTATATGCTACAGGAACTTAACATGGCAAAGTAAAGCATGTCATGGAGCTACTCAAAGAGCTTAACAAAAGTCCCTTAGTGGCCTTGAGCCAAAAGGGATCAGAAAATATAATTGCAAGCATGTGAAAATGGCAAAAACATAATCAGATCACAGACTTAGTGAAAAACTGGAGCATGCAAATCAGATATCAAGTAGGCATGTTAACGAGCTCGATGCACTCACTACAGAGCAAGTCATGACAATCTAAGCATACACCCAGCAAGAATACACATTATACAAGCTAGACATGGCAAGAACAATAACATAGCATGCACGGATCAACCACAACATCCTCGGCAAAATCGCTAACAAGTAGACAATCTGCCCAGATTCACGAAATGACAAAAATAGAGCTCGATTGACTCAAGCTAGTGTGCTCCATAATTGCAAACAAAGACATGGATGGATAGAGCACTACAAGATTAACAAAACATCCTTATTGACTTTGCAAGCTTGTGCTAATACCACACACATTACAAAAATACAAGGGTTGCACCTCTAGAAAGATGGAAAAGCATATAACAAAACACATGTAGAGCTCAGAGGCATATCATCCACACATTAATCATGGCAAAAATGACAAATATCTAATTGGAGCAGCAGATCTGACAATTATCTCAAATAGCATTATTCCAACAGCATTTCGGGCATCAAGATGAACTCAAATGAAAATGATGCAATTAGATGAAATGATGTGCTCTCTGAGCCGAACATTTTGATATGCTATATGCCCAAAACGGAGCTACGGATAAAGAGTTACGACACGATGAACATGATAAAATAATTAGGGTTTCGGAGCAAAAGGTCAACCGAGGCAATTCCAGATCTAGATCCGACCGGGTACTGTAGCAGCGGCGCGGACTTCGAGGTTCGTCGTCGGACTTGCCGGAGTTGACGAAGCTCGCCGGAGCTGCGAGGAAGCCGGGATGGAGTGGCCGGAGCGGGGCGGTGCTCGCCGGGGACTTGGCCGGCGTGGAGGAGGAGCGGCGTCGGCGGCGAGGCCTTGGTGAGGCGGCGGCGGGCGGCGGTGGGCGGTGGTGGCGAGGAGGCGCGGCGGCCGGCGACGAGCTCGGGCGGCGGAGGAAGCCGAGGCGGGCGCGCGGGATCTCAGGCGGCGCGGGGCGGCGGCGACCCGGGCCGGGAGGGCCCCGCCTGGGCCCGGCGGGCCGGAGCGTGGGTGGCGGCGCGGGGATGTGGGCGCAGCGTCTCAGCGAATGGGGAGGCGACACGTGGCTGCGGAGAGGGGACGGACACGTCCGACGCGGTGGAAGAAAATGTCCGGCGGCGGGGGGGAGAGTTAGGGTAGGGCTTGCACCGCGAATTTCGGAGGGGGGGTGTGTATATAAGCATAGAGGGACCTAGGAGTGTCCAAATGAGGTGCGGTTTTCGGCCACGCGATCGTGATCGAACGCTATAGGTGATGGAGAGGGTTTTGGTGGGGTTTGGGCCAACTTGGAGGGGTGTTGGGCTGCAACACGCACGAGGCCTTCTCGGTCCCTCGGTTAACCGTTGGAGCATCAAACGAAGTCTAAATGGTACGAAACTTGATAGGCGGTCTACCGGTAGTAAACCAAGGCCGCTTGGTAAGTCTCAGTCCAATCCGGAAATGTTTAATCCCCACACACGAAAGAAAGGTAGAAATGACCACCAGAGGAGAACGGGACGCCGGAATGCAAAATGGACAACGGGGAAATGCTCGAATGCATGAGACGAACACGTATGCAAATGCAATGCACATGATGACATGATATGAGATGTATGACAACGACAACAACACACGGAGACAAAAACCCGAACCCGAGAAAATAAAATAACTTAACGCCGGAAATGGCAAGAGTTGGATTACATATTGGGGAAATCATATCCGGGGTGTTACACTCCTCCTCAGGATGCCTTTTTCAAGCTCTTTGTGGCAGAAGTTGGCTTTTCTTCTCCATTCTTTTATTTCAATTATCTATCTTCTATTATTTTGTTCCGGAGGCATTGTGATGTTGCTCTCTTCAGCCCATCTTCTTGTTTTGTCAGGATCATGTTCTTTTCATGCCTATCCATTTAACCGGAGTGTTGTGCCCTTTTGCTCAAGTTCTTTTCGCCTTATCAAGCCTTGCATCTCTTTTCTACCGGAGTGCTACCCGAATTGGTTCTTTCTTATTCCTCTTTCTTAACGGAGTGCTTTCAACTTTGTTCCTCTTCGTTGTTGGAAATATGCCCTAGAGGCAATAATAAAAGTGTTATTATTATATTTCCTTGTTCATGATAATTGTCTTTTATTCATGCTATAACTGTATTATCCGGAAATCATAATACACGTGTGAATACATAGACCACAATATGTCCCTAGTGAGCCTCTAGTTGACTAGCTCGTTGTGATCAACGGATAGTCATGGTTTCCTAGCTATGGACATTGGATGTCGTTGATAACGGGATCACATCATTAGGAGAATGATGTGATGGACAAGACCCAATCCTAAGACTAGCACAAAAGATCGTGTAGTTCATTTGCTAGAGCTTTGCCAATGTCAAGTATCTCTTCCTTTGACCATGAGATCGTGTAACTCCTGGATACTGTAGGAGTGCTTTGGGTGTATCAAACGTCACAACGTAACTGGGTGACTATAAAGGTGCACTACAGGTATCTCCGAAAGTATCTATTGTTTTATGCGGATCGAGACTGGGATTTGTCACTCCGTGTAAACGGAGAGGTATCTCTGGGCCCACTCGGTAGGACATCATCATATGCGCAATGTGACCAAGGAGTTGATAACGGGATGATGTGTTACGGAATGAGTAAAGAGACTTGCCGGTAACGAGATTGAACAAGGTATCGGTATACCGACGATCAAATCTCGGGCAAGTAAAATACCGCCAGACAAAGGGAATTGTATACGGGATCGATTGAGTCCTTGACATCGTGGTTCATCCGATGAGATCATCGTGGAACATGTGGGAGCCAACATGGGTATCCAGATCCCGCTGTTGGTTATTGACCGGAGAACGTCTCGGTCATGTCTGCATGTCTCCCGAACCCGTAGGGTCTACACACTTAAGGTTCGATGACGCTAGGGTTATAAAGGAAGCTTGTATGTGGTTACCGAATGTTGTTCGGAGTCCCGGATGAGATCCCGGACGTCACGAGGAGTTCCGGAATGGTCCGGAGGTAAAGATTTATATATGGGAAGTCCTGTTTTGGACACCGGAAGAGTTTCGGGGTTTATCGGTATTGTACCGGGACCACCGGGAGGGTCCCGGGGGTCCACCAAGTGGGGCCACCAACCCCTGATGGCTGCATGGGCCATGTGTGGGAGGGAACCAGCCCCAGGTGGGCTGGTGCGCCCCCCACAAGGGGCCCAAGGCGCAGGGGAGAGTGGGAGGGGGCAAACCCTAGGGCAGATGGGCCCTAAGGCCCATGCTCCCTGCGCCTCCCCTCTCTCCCCCTCTGGCCGCCGCACCAGATGCCATCTGGAGGCTGGCCGCCGCCCCTTGGGGTGGGAAACCCTAAAGGGGGCGCAGCTCTCCCCTTCCCCTATATATATGAGGCCTAGGGGCTGCCCATAAGACGCGATTCGATCTCTCTTGGCGCAGCCCTACCTCTCTCCCTACTCCTCCTCTCTCATGGTGCTTGGCGAAGCCCTGCGGGATTGCCATGCTCCTCCACCACCACCACGCCGTTGTGCTGCTGCTGGATGGAGTCTTCCTCAACCTCTCCCTCTCTCCTTGCTGGATCAAGGCGTGGGAGACGTCACCGGGCTGTACGTGTGTTGAACGCGGAGGTGCCGTGCGTTCGGCACTTGATCATCGGTGATTTGAATCACGACGAGTACGACTTCATCAACCCCGTTCACTTGAACGCTTCCGCTTAGCGATCTACAAGGGTATGTAGATGCACTCTCCTTCTACTCGTAGCTGGTTTCTCCATAGATAGATCTTGGTGACGCGTAGGAAAATTTTGAATTTCTGCTACGTTCCCCAACAGTGGCATCATGAGCTAGGTCTATTGCGTAGATTCTTTGCACGAGTAGAACACAAAGTAGTTGTGGGCGTTGATGTTGTTCAATATGCTTACCGTTACTAGTCCAATCTTGTTTCGACGGTATTGTGGGATGAAGCGGCCCGGACCGACCTTACACGTACTCTTACGTGAGACAGGTTCCACCGATTGGCATGCACTTGATGCATAAGGTGGCTAGCGGGTGCCAGTCTCTCCCACTTTAGTCGGAACGGATTCGATGAAAAGGGTCCTTATGAAGGGTAAATAGCAATTGGCATATCACGTTGTGGTCTTGCGTAGGTAAGAAACGTTCTTGCTAGAAACCCATAGCAGCCACGTAAAACATGCAACAACAATTAGAGGACGTCTAACTTGTTTTTGCAGGGTATGCTATGTGATGTGATATGGCCAAGAGGAATGTGATGAATGATATGTGATGTATGAGATTGATCATGTTCTTGTAATAGGATTCACGACTTGCATGTCGATGAGTATGACAACCGCAGGAGCCATAGGAGTTGTCTTTATTTATTGTATGACCTGCGTGTCATTGAAGAACGCCATGTAAACTACTTTACTTTATTGCTAAACGCGTTAGCCATAGAAGTAGAAGTAGTCGTTGGCGTGACAACTTCATGAAGACACGATGATGGAGATCATGATGATGGAGATCATGGTGTCATGCCGGTGACGATGATGATCATGGAGCCCCGAAGATGAAGATCAAAAGGAGCAAAATGATATTGGCCATATCATGTCACTATTTGATTGCATGTGATGTTTATCATGTTTATGCATCTTGTTTACTTAGGACGACGGTAGTAAATAAGATGATCCCTTACAAAATTTCAAGAAGTGTTCTCCCCTAACTGTGCACCGTTGCTACAGTTCGTCGCTTCTAAGCACCACGTGATGATCGGGTGTGATGGATTCTTACGTTCACATACAACGGGTGTAAGACAGTTTTACACAGCAAAAACACTTAGGGTTAACTTGACGAGCCTAGCATGTGCAGACATGGCCTCGGAACACGGAGACCGAAAGGTCGAGCATGAGTCGTATAGTAGATACGATCAACATGAAGATGTTCACCGATGATGACTAGTCCGTCTCACGTGATGATCGGACACGGCCTAGTTGGCTCGGATCATGTGATCACTTAGATGACCAGAGGGATGTCTATCTAAGTGGGAGTTCATAAGATGAACTTAATTATCTTGAACATAGTCAAAAGACCTTTTGCAAATTATGTCGTAGCTCGCGCTTTAGTTCTACTGTTTTAGATATGTTCCTAGAGAAAATATAGTTGAAAGTTGATAGTAGCGATTATGCGATCAGTAGAAAGCTTATGTCCTTAATGCACTGCTCAGTGTGCTGAACCCCAAACGGCGTTTGTGGATGTTGCGAACATCGGACATACACGTTTTGATAACTACGTGATAGTTCAGTTAAACGGTTTAGAGTTGAGGCACTAAAGACGTTTTCGAAACGTCACGGAACATATGATATGTTTCGAGGGCTGAAATTGGGATTTCAGGCTCGTGCCCAAGTCAAGAGGTATGAGACCTCCGACAATTTTCTTAGCCTACAAACTAAGGGAGAAAAGCTCAATCGTTGAGCTTGTGCTCAGATTGTCTGAGTGCAACAATCACTTGAATCGAGTGGGAGTTGATCTTCCAAATGAGATAGTGATGTTTCTCCAAAGTCATTGCCACCAAGCTGCTAGAGCTTCGTGATGAACTATAACATATCAGGGATAGATATGATGATCCTTGAAATATTCATGATGTTTGACACCGCGAAAGTAGAAATCAAGAAGGAGCATCAATTGTTGATGGTTGGTGAAACCACTAGTTTCAAGAAGGGCAAGGGAACAAAGGGATACTTCATGAAACAACAATTCAGCTGCTGCTCTAGTGAAGAGACCCAAGGTTGAACCCAAACCCGAGACTAAGTGCTTCTGTAATAAGGGGAACAACCACTGGAGCAGAATTACCCTAGATACTTGGTAGATGAGAAGGCTGGCAAAGTCGATAGAAGTATATTGGATATACATTATGTTAATGTGTACTTTACTAGTACTCCTAGTAGCACCAGGGTATTAGATACCGGTTCGGTTGCTAAGTGTTAGTAACTCGAAATAAAAGGCTACGGAATAAACGGAGACTAGCTAAAGGAGAGCTGACGATATGTGTTGGAAGTTTTTCCAAGCTTGATATGATCAAGCATCGCACGCTCCCTCTACCAAAGAGATTGGTGTTAAACCTAAATAATTGTTATTTGGTGTTTGCGTTGAGCATAGACATGATTGGATTACGTCTATCGCAATACGGTTATTCATTTAAGGAGAATAATGGTTACTCTATTTATTTGAATAATACCTTCAATGGTCTTACACCTAAAATGAATGGTTTATTAAATCTCGATCGTAGTGATACACATGTTCATGCCAAAAGATAGTAATACCACTTACTTGTGGCACTGCCATGTAAGTCATAATGGTATAAAACGCATGAAGAAGCTCCATGTTGATGGATCTTTGGACTCACTCGTTTTGAAAAGTTTGAGACATGCGAACCATGTCTATTGGTGTATATGCATGCAAATGGACCGTTTGGACTCACTTGATTTTGAATCACTTGAGATATGCAAATCATACCACATGGGCAAGATGACTGAAAAGCCTCGTTTTCAGTAAGATGGAACAAGATAGCAACTTGTTGGAAGTAACACATTTTGATGTGTCCAATCCAATGAGTGCTGAGGCATGCAGTGAATATCGTTATGATCTTACTTCACAGATGATTCGAGTAGATGTTGAGAATATTTACTTGATGAAACACAAGTCTGAATTATTGAATGGTTCAAGTAATTTCAGAGTGAAGTAGAAGATCATTGTGACAAGAGGATAAAATGTCTATGATACGATCATAGAGATGAATATCTGAGTTACGAGTTTTGGCACACAATTAAGACATTGTGGAAATTGTTTCATAATTAATACCGCCTGGAACACCATAGTGTGATGGTGTGTCCGAACATCACAGTTGCACCCTATTAGATATGGTGCGTACCATGATGTCTCTTATCGAATTACCACTATCGTTCATGGGTTAGGCATTAGAGACAACCACATTCACTTTAAATAGGGCACCACGTAATTCCGATGAGATGACACCGTATGAATTATGGTTTAGAGAAACCTAAGTTGTCGTTTCTTAAAGGTTTGGGGCTGCGACGCTTATGTGAAAAAGTTTCAGGATTAAGCTCGAACCCAAAGCGGATAAAGTACATCTTCATAGGACACCCAAAACAGTTGGGTATACCTCCTGTCTCAGATCCGAAAGCAATATGAATTGTTTCTAGAATCGGGTCCTTTCTCGAGGAAAGGTTTCTCTCGAAAGAGTTGAGTGGGAGGATGGTGGAGACTTGATATGGTTATTGAACCATCACTTCAACCAGTGTGTATCAGGGCACAGGAAGTTGTTCATGTGGCACCTACACCAATTGAAGTAGAAGCTTATGATAATGATCATGAAGTTTCGGATCAAGTCACTGCCGTACCTCGTAGGGTGACAAGGATACGTACTACTTCAGAGTGGTACAGTAATCCTGTCTTGAAGGTCATGTTGCTGGACAACAATGAACCTACGAGCTATGGAGAAGCGATGGTGGGCCCGGATTCCAACAAATGGTTAGAAGCCATGAAATCCGAGATAGGATCCATGTATCAGAACAAAGCATGGACTTTGGTGGACTTGCCCGATGATCGGCAAGCCATTGAGATAAATGGATCTTTAAGAAGAAGACGAACGTGGACGGTAATGTCACCGTCCATGAAGCTCGACTTGTGGCGAAGAGTTTTTTCACAAGTTCAAGGAGTTGACTACGATGAGATTTTCTCATCCGTAGCGATGCTTAAAGTCCGTCGGATTCATGTTAGCATTAGCTGTATTTATGAAATCTGGCAGATGGATGTCAAAACGAGTTTCCTTACCGGTTTTCGTGAGGAAAGGTTGTATGTAATACAATCAGAAAGTTTTTGTCGATCCTAAGGATGCTAAAAGGTATGCTGGCTCCAGCGATCCTTCTAAGGACTGGAGTAGGCATCTCGGAGTTGGAATGTACGCTTTGATAAGATGATCAAAGATTTTGGGTCTATACAAAGTTTATGAGAAACTTGTATTTCCAAAGAAGTGAGTGGGAGCACTATAGAATTTCTGATGAGTATATGTTGTTGACATATTGTTGATCAGAAATGACGTAGAATTTCTGGAAAGCATATAGGGTTATTTTGAAAGTGTTTTTCAATGGAAAGCCTGGATTAAGCTGCTTGAGCATTGAGCATCAAGATCTATAAGGATAGATCAAAACGCTTAATGGTACTTTCAAATGAGCACATACCTTGACATGATCTTGAAGGTGTTCAAGATGGACCAGTCAAAGAAGGAGTTCTTGCCTGAGTTGTAAGGTACGAAGTTAAGACTTAAAGCTCGACCACGGCAGAATAGAGAGAAAGGACGAAGGTCGTCCCCTATGCTTGAGACGTAGGCTCTTCAGTATGCTATGCTGTGTACCGCACCTGAAGTGTGCCTTGCCATGAGTCAGTCAAGGGGTACAAGAGTGATCCATGACTGGATCACAGGACAACGGTCAAAGTTATCCTTAGTAACTAGTGGACTAAGGAATTTTCTCGATTATGGAGGTGGTAAAAGAGTTCGTCGTAAAGGGTTACGTCGATGCAAGCTTAACACCTATCCGGATAGCTCTGAGTAGAGATACTGGATACGTATAATGGAGCAACAATTTAGAATAGCTCCAAGTAGAACAGTTATTTGGAATAGCTCCAAATAGAACGTGGGAGCTACATCTAGGAGATGACATAGAGATTTGTAAAGCACACACGGATCTGAAAGGTTCAGACCCGTTGACTAAAACCTCTCTCACAAGCAGAACATGACCAAACCCCAGATCTCATTGAGTCTTGATCACATGATGATGTGAACTAGTTTAGTGACACTAGTAAACTCTTTGGACGTTGGTCACATGGTGATGTGACCTGTCAGTGTTAATCACATGGTGATGTGAACTAGATTATTGACTCTAGTGCAAGTGGGAGACTGTTGGAAATATGCCCTAGAGGCAATAATAAAAGTGTTATTATTATATTTCCTTGTTCATGATAATTGTCTTTTATTCATGCTATAACTGTATTATCCGGAAATCGTAATACACGTGTGAATACATAGACCACAATATGTCCCTAGTGAGCCTCTAGTTGACTAGCTCGTTGTGATCAACGGATAGTCATGGTTTCCTGGCTATGGACATTGGATGTCATTGATAACGAGATCACATCATTAGGAGAATGATGTGATGGACAAGACCCAATCCTAAGACTAGCACAAAAGATCGTGTAGTTCATTTGCTAGAGCTTTGCCAATGTCAAGTATCTCTTCCTTTGACCATGAGATCGTGTAACTCCTGGATACCGTAGGAGTGCTTTGGGTGTATCAAACGTCACAACGTAACTGGGTGACTATAAAGGTGCACTACAGGTATCTCCGAAAGTATCTATTGTTTTATGCGGATCGAGACTGGGATTTGTCACTCCGTGTAAACGGAGAGGTATCTCTGGGCCCACTCGGTAGGACATCATCATATGCGCAATATGACCAAGGAGTTGATCACGGGATGATGTGTTACGGAACGAGTAAAGAGACTTGCCGGTAACGAGATTGAACAAGGTATCGGTATACCGACGATCAAATCTCGGGCAAGTAAAATACCGCTAGACAAAGGGAATTGTATACGGGATCGATTGAGTCCTTGACATCGTGGTTCGTCCGATGAGATCATCGTGGAACATGTGGGAGCCAACATGGGTATCCAGATCCTGCTGTTGGTTATTGACCGGAGAACGTCTCGGTCATGTCTGCATGTCTCACGAACCCGTAGGGTCTACACACTTAAGGTTCGATGACGCTAGGGTTATAAAGGAAGCTTGTATGTGGTTACCGAATGTTGTTCGGAGTCCCGGATGAGATCCCGGACGTCACGAGGAGTTCCGGAATGGTCCGGAGGTAAAGATTTATATATGGGAAGTCCTGTTTTGGACACCGGAAGAGTTTCGGGGTTTATCGGTATTGTACCGGGACCACCGGGAGGGTCCCGGGGGTCCACCAAGTGGGGCCACCAACCCCTGATGGCTACATGGGCCATGTGTGGGAAGGAACCAGCCCCAGGTGGGCTGGTGCGCCCCCCACAAGGGGCCCAAGGCGCAGGGGAGAGTGGGAGGGGGCAAACCCTAGGGCAGATGGGCCCTAAGGCCCATGCTCCCTGCGCCACCCCTCTCTCCCCCTCTGGCTGCCGCACCAGATGCCATCTGGAGGCTGGCCGCCGCCCCTTGGGGTGGGAAACCCTAAAGGGGGCGCAGCCCTCCCCTTCCCCTATATATATGAGGCCTAGGGGCTGCCCATAAGACGCGATTCGATCTCTCTTGGCGCAGCCCTACCTCTCTCCCTACTCCTCCTCTCCCATGGTGCTTGGCAAAGCCTTGCGGGATTGCCACGCTCCTCCACCACCACCACGCTGTTGTGCTGCTGCTGGATGGAGTCTTCCTCAACCTCTCCCTCTCTCCTTGCTGGATCAAGGCGTGGGAGACGTCACCGGGCTGTACGTGTGTTGAACGCGGAGGTGCCGTGCATTCGGCACTTGATCATCGGTGATTTGAATCACGACGAGTACGACTTCATCAACCCCGTTCACTTGAACGCTTCCGCTTAGCGATCTACAAGGGTATGTAGATGCACTCTCCTTCTACTCGTAGCTGGTTTCTCCATAGATAGATCTTGGTGACGCGTAGGAAAATTTTGAATTTCTACTACGTTTCCCAACATTCGTTGCATTCTTTCTTTCAATTTGTTCAACCTCTCAAGGTTCATTGGTTTCACTCGTTTGTTAAAGAAGCAACTTAGTTTTACCTCTTCTCTTTCCCTTTCGTTTTCCCCTCCGGTGCCATTCTAGATCTCGGGACGAGATCCTCTCGTAGTGGTGGAGTGTTGTAACGCCCCGAGACCGATGAGCCAGGTGTCCTCCAGTTATTCGCTGTTGTTGCCTTGTCATGTGCTTGCGTGTCATGCATTGCATATCATGTCATCATGTGCATTTCATTTGCATACATGTTCGTCTCATGCATCCGAGCATTTTCCCCGTTGTCCGTTTTGCATTCCGGCGCTCCTATGTTTACTATGTTGTGTGCTTATTTCCGGTGTTGCTTCTTCGGGTTGGTTCCGATAATGTCGCGTGTGTGAGGACCCGTTCGACTACGTCCGTTTGTCTCCTTCATGGACTCGTTCTTCTTCCTTGCGGGATTTCAGGCAAGATGATCATACCCTCGAAATCACTTCTATCTTTGCTTGCTAGTTGCTCGCTCTTTTGCTATGCCTATGCTGCGATACCTACCACTTGCTTATCATGCCTCCCATATTGTTGAACCAAGCCTCTAACCCACCTTGTTCTAGCAAATCATTGTTTGGCTATGTTACCGCTTTGCTCAGCCCCTTTTATAGCGTTGTTAGTTGCAGGTGAAGTTTGAAGTTTGTTCCTTGTTGGAACATGGAGATGTTGTTTCTTGTTGGAACAATGTTTACTTGTTGCGATATCACAATACCTCTTATCTAATTAATGCATCTATATACTTGGAAAAGGGTGGAAGGCTCGGCCTTATGCCTGGTGTTTTGTTCCACTCTTGCCGCCCTAGTTTCCGTCATATCGGTGTTATGTTCCCGAATTTTGCGTTCCTTACACGGTTGGGTTATAATGGGAACCCCTTGACAGTTCGCCTTGAATAAAACTCCTCCAGCAATGCCCAACCTTGGTTTTACCATTTGCCACCCAGCCTTTTCTTTCTCTTGGGTTCTGCAGACTCAAGGGTCATCTTTATTTTAACCCCCCCCCCCCCCCCCCCGCGGGGCCAATGCTCCTCTGAGTGTTGGTCCAACCTGTCAGCCGCCGGTGGCCACCAGGGGCAACTCTGGGCTGGCCTACCGGAAGTTTGGACAATCTGAGTGTGCCCTGAGAACGAGATATGTGCAGCTCCTATCAGGATTTCTTGGCACATTCGGGCGGTGTTGCTGGACTTGTTTTACCATTGTCGAGGATGTCTTGTAATCTGGATGCCGTGCCTGATCGGATTGTCTTGGGGGAAGGAATATCCTTCGTTGACCGTGAGAGCTTGTGATGGCTAAGTTGGGACACCCCTGCAAGGATTTGAACTTTCAAAAGCCGTGCCCGCGGTTATGGGCAGATGGGAATTTGTTAATGTCCGGTTGTAGAAAATCTGAAGTTGACCTTAATTAAAATACATCAACCGCGTGTGTAACCGTGATGGTCTCTTTCCGGCGGAGTCCGGGAAGTGAACACGGTGTTGGAGTAATGCTTGACGTAGGTTGTTCTAGGATCACTTCTTAATCATAGTTGTGCGACCGTGCTTTTGCCTTCTCTTCTCGCTCTCTTTTGCGTATGTTAGCCACCATATATGCTAGTCGCTTGCTGCAGCTTCACCTCATACCTTTTACGCTTCCTTTAAGCTTAAATAGTCTTGATCGCGAGGGTGTGAGATTGCTGAGTCCCCGTGACTCACATATATACTTCCAAAACCAGCTTGCAGGTGTCGTTGAACCGTGCAGGTGACGCAACCAAGCTCAAGGAAGAGCTCGATAAAAATATTGTCCTTTGTGTTATTTTGTTCTACTTGACCAGTAGTGGAGCCCAGTTGGGGTCGATCGGGGATCTGTGTAGTTTTTGGGGTAGTCTTGTTTTATTTTGGTTCCGTAGTCGGACCTTGATTGTATCTGGATGATGTAATGCTTTATTCATGTAATTATGTGAAGTGGCGATTGTAAGCCAACTATATATCTCTTTCCCTTATGTATTAAATGGGTTGTGTGAAGATTACCTCACTTGCGACATTGCTTTCAATGCAGTTATGCCTCTAAGTCGTGCTTCGACACGTGGGAGATATAGCCGCATCGAGGGCGTTACACATTTTAAATATAAGATTAACATTTTTTAATACATGGTCAAGATTTTCTATACACATTTAGCATTTTTCAAATGCTTGGGTAACTTTTTTAAATTCTTTTTCAATATTTTTCAAATGTTTGATTGGCATTTTCTAATGACATGATCCGTTTTTTCATACACATTGAATTTGTTTGTATAGAACTTTTGTATTTATGAGAAATATTTTTTCTATACACATTTAACATTTTTTAAATGCTTTGTTAATATTTTTTGAATGTTCTGTATATAGTTTTTTGTAATATGTATGTTTCAAATATTTGGAAGGATAAACAAAAGTAAAAAAATAAAGCAAAAAACGAAAACAAAAACATGAAAAAAGACAGGAAAAATTAGGCTGTGGACCTCCCGTGTGTCTGGGCCGGGCCACGTGAAGGTCGACTTTATGCGAGGGTTCCATGATTCTTGCTTTAGGGGAGACATAGGGGCGTCCGGCTAGTAGGTAAAAGCCAAATTGGGATTGGGTTGGCCTACACGCGCTCACATATGCGCCGTGACCTAGGAAGACAATTTGAATTTTGTTCTCTTTGTTTATTTTCGTTTAATTATTTTTCTTTTTAACTTTCACCTATTTATTTTTTGATTCTTTTCTGTTTCTATTTTTCTCTTCATTTTTGCGTTTAATGTATATTTTAATTTTTATGTTTTCTGTCCTAATTATTTTATTACCATGGATGAATATTTAATTTTAAAAATTTGAGTAACATGAACATATTTTTAGAATGTGACTTTCTTTTTTATGATATCTGAAGAATCTTTTAAAATAAAATAATATTTAGAAAACTCTTGAATTTTATTGACAATGGTTTTTGGGTAGACCTGAACATTTATTTTTCGAAACATGAACATCTCTTCTAGGAAAATATGAATATTTCTATTTAAAGACACTTTAAGCTATAAACGGCAAAATGCGGGAGCAACTAATCCACGAGTATTCCTTCGGAAGCTCCCGTGCGGGTCACTTGGGGTGGGCTGGGAGAGCATCACTTGGCATCCTCTTAGCCGCCACCATATATCGTGCTTTGGATGCTCGCTCTGATTTTTTTCTGAACGCTTTTCGGCTTTTAGATGTTTTTTTAGTTTTTTGGCATTTTGGTTTCAACCCAGTTTTTCTTATGTTTTGGACCAAATAACAATTAAAAAAATAGATGCGAAAACACGTTTTTTCCCAACCGCGAGAGGGATGGATTTACTTCTCGTGGATGCACGAATATGCTTACACGAGAGATACGACCATATCTCGCGCAAAAGGAAAAAAACTTGTTTTCTTTTATTCCCCTTCTGAGAGAGGCACGGACTTATTTCTCATGGAGGCACGGATTTGCTTTCGCGAGAGGCACGGTCTGACTCTCTCGCAAAAGAGGGAAAAATGCATTCCACGAGAGGCACGGATTTATTTCTCATTGAGGTGCAGATTTGCTTACACGAGAGGTAAGGTCTGGCCTCTCGCAAAAGAGAAAAAATGCATTCCACGAGAGGCACGACCATGCCTCTCACAAAAGGGAAACACATATTTTTTCTTCCGCAAGATGCACAAATTTATTTCTCGTGGAGACACGGATTTGCTTGCGCGAGGGCCATCGCCGTACCTCTCGCAAAAGGAAAAAAGGCGGGAGGCACAAATTTACATCTTGTGGAGGGACGGATTTGCTTACGCGAGAGGCACAACCGTAATTTTGAAGATCTCGATGTGAAAAAGACACGCATAAACTAGCTAGGGATGGCTGCCTTAATAAGTTATGTAGGACTCTGTTTACTATTTATCCGCTTTGTATTCGTGACATTGTTGCGGCAGAGGCCGCTTAGATAATAAATGGCTGCAATTTCCCCTAAAAAAGTAATGTTTGTGTTCTTTAGAAATGTTGGCATTGTTTTACAAATGGCCTTTATCCAAATTATTGTAAAATTCTATTTTTTTGAAATTTCATTTTTTTAATTTAAGAAATATTCATATTTTTATATAAATATTTTTGTTTTTAAAAATTCAATATGCTACAGGACATGTCGAGCCGCTATTGCACTGGTTGAGTTGTTATGGTACTGTCTAATCGCTGCAGTACCCCCGGAGTGATGGGTCGGGCCAGTCGGGCGCGCCCTGTGCGACACATAGCAGAGTGCGTCCAATAGGAGCTCCCCCAAACCTTTGCTGGTTCTTGTTCTTGCTTTTCCATTTTCTTTTGAGACGAGAGAAACTGTTCTAGTCTGTCCAAGACAGGCATCTGCATGTCAACTTCTTTTTGAGAACAAACCCAAAAGCAAAACTTCCAACTAGTTTATTGAGAGGGCCATCGGTCAGTGACCTTACCGTCCCTTTATCTGTTCGGCGACATGACATCGTGCATGCATGGACGCAATGACGCGCCATTATCACCCAAGCACGTATGTACCGGTCATTTAAACAAAACGAGCATAGTGCATACATACAAAGTGATTCGATCTTTCATGAAAATCATTTGTGCCTGCCAGTTTCTTCGCGTTTGCTAATCATCATATGCCTGATTTTTTTTTCAAGCGTCGGTAAATTTCTACTTTGCTCAAAGGCAAGCCAAGACCTAATCCAAGATGGAAACGATGCTGCGCGTCCCAGGAAGATGCGAAGAAGCAGGTTGACGGATGACGGGTGCGGATCACTTAGAGGGATGGTCGCGGCGGTGGCAAGCAATGACGCTGAAGGAGGTTGAGGTTGAGGGGAGGGCGAGGCGACGAGGCAGCGTGCGACAGTGCTTGCCGGCAACGCGGCACGTAGCAGGTGGATGGAGTGGGGTAGGCCGAGGGTTTTTCAGAGGAAGAAGATGAAAATGGTTGAAGCCTTGAAGGGAACATGTGTGGGAGGATAGTGGTTGTTGGATGGTGATCCAACGGTCGGGGATTTTTTGATGGATTTTTTCAGGCAGCTGGTATAGACGGTCCTTTTTTTTAAAGGAATGTAAATGGCAAATAAATGGTGTCCGCAAGTCCCATTTAGTTAGCTTTATCTCGTTCCATAGTTCATTTTTCCAAAAAAATAAAATTTCAAACTGTTAGATTATATAATGGGTTTAAACGAGATTAAAGAGGACCCGGTTGACATCCGTGTATTGTTAGCCATGCATGCCTTGCAGCCACGGTATGTATCGCTGGAAATTAAATACTTGGAGAGTACATAATATCGTGAGGTTTAAATACTTCATCATATAGTAAAATCTCAACCCAACTAACTTGTGGTTGTCATCACACCGGTGACAGCACACCTGAAGACGGCCACGTCCGCTCCACACACAAATTCAAATTAACGTAATAACCATGCATGAATTTTACTACAACAAATTTATTCGAACGTACTACTAGTGGTGTTGCGATCAACTGGACGTACGTACGTCTCTCTGACTGCATGCCTCTATGGAGCGACCGAATTTGGCGGGATGCTGCCATGGTGGTGTATCGGGTCAGGCCCACCTGGCACCTCCCTCTTCGCGCCGTCTCCACCAGCTGCCTGGCTCGACGGCGCCTCGACGACGTCGTCCCCCATCGTCAACGACGCAACAGGCCTTGGCCGGTGGCCGTCGACGAACCCGTGCTGCAGCGCATTGCGGCCACCGTCTCCTCCATTACCCACCACAACCTCACCTCTCTGCATCATCCTTGCCGCTTCCATCTTCCTAGCGACACCGAGAGTGCAAACCAAGAACAGCAGCACGGCCATCCTCAAAGAAGCCATGGACAAACTGAAAACCTTACTTGACAAATTATGCCGTGAGCCTGCCACTCTATTGCTACCAATCCCTGAGATATTTGTCTTATCCTAGGAAGGAAGGATGGAAGAAAGCGAGTGATGGGTCAAGCATGCACCTGGAAACCCTTATATACACGCGGGCCGGCCCAGGTGAGGTGAGGAAACAACGAGACGACCAGTCGGTTGGACGGATGGCGACGTTAACTAATCGTGGCTTAAATACTCAGCAAAACATTCAAAGCAAAACAGATCAAGCCTCCGTAGGCGGATCGAAAATGCGACGATCTTTTAGAGAGAGGGAGAGGGCATACATGCGATAAAGGTACGTAGTGGGGGTCGCTTCGGCATCGCAACGACCTCGATCGTGCACTCAGATAAATCCAGAGCTGGCGGTTAATCGTGGGCGTGCACCCTGAAAGCATTAGTTTAGCCCTTGCTAGTGCCGCGCAACCTGATACTCTTTCGAACCCTTGTTTGCTTGTGGAGGCCAACGCCAAGCTTTGCTAGCTAGCGAGATGTGACGGTGAGATGTGTCTGTGTCACCAAAGCATAATGTGAGCCAGCAATACAAGTATAGAATGACTCTGATTCGGATTGTCTGACTGTGTACTGCGTCTTTACACTACCTTTGACTAGCCGGTGGATCTTGGAGAGGTGCATTTAGTTAGGAGCAGCAGCATATTAGCACTCTCTGTCATAGAAAGCACACTTACGCAACTCGTCTGTGACAAATCCAGTAGGGCACATCATCAACTTTGTAGTTATTAGAGGCCTCGCTACCAATACACACCAGGAAATCCAAATCCAGTGGCCTGGCCAAGCCACTGTAACTACTGTTGTAACTTCCTCTCAGTTTTTAAAGTATTTAACCTTTAGTTGTAGTGGGATCACTGTGTAAAGGGAGTATCTTCATTCACAATGATATGTACAACTTTGTATTTACTAACTATGCATATGCAAAGCACGCCCAATTAACAAAGATTAAACAGAAAATACTCCGCTTAACATTTACCGCATATGTTTGTAATTTTCATCAATACATGTCGTCTTAAAAAGTGTGTGTTGCCAAACTTGTGTAACTCTGACTGTAATAATATTTTTAAGTACATATAAGTAAGGTAAAATACAGTAATATTTTTAGGTTTGTCATAATATATATATATATATATATATATATATATATAATATATCCGAAACAACATGTATTTACAGATGGACAAAGTACAACTTATCTGTATATGTTTGCTTACCATTTAAAAAAAAGGAGGCAAAAGCTTTGCCTCATCTCATTAAAAAGAAGGGGAATAACAAAGTCTACAGAGGGCCATTACTCCTCACACGAATGTTTTCTTACCTTGATAATTGAAAGACGGTCATACAGATTAGTTAACCATGCATGCTCTTAGAATCTTAGTTAAGGAAATACCTTTTTACTAAGGCACAGATAATTTCAGAAGCGCACATAAATATGTATAATTTTATCTTAATTGCTAAATATTTATTGGGAAATTTGTAAGAATAGGTGCTCAACTAAGAATATGCAATTAAGCATGCCAAAAATAGGCGAGTTATTAGGAGGAAATAATTATAACCATGAGACAGTAAGTACATGAGTGATCAAGATATATGTGAAGAATTATGAAACTGGTTTGATGATTTTGGATTCTTGGATGGTAAGTACGCAAATTCTTACTCGTGCTTTTTTATACTGGTAGTTGATTGTGTAAATTAAACCAGCTAACACATCTTTAGACAACAAGATTATTTTACCCGCAAAACAAAAAGACAACAAGATTACTTAGACATAGGGAACCTGATTTGATGTCTTCAGCCGATCGATCGGTCTCGGTTGAATGAGGAGTACGATACACACTCTTTTCGGGATTGGTGAATCTCAATCGATTGAGACTTAACCAAGTCTCAGTGGATGATATATTCGTGGGATTTTACTTGGAGATCGGTGCAAAATTTCTTTTTAGTTTTTTTTCTTTCTTACATGTTATATCACTTGACATGGATTTGGTTAAGTTTCAGTCGACTGAAACCTAGCCACACCCCATTATTTTTGTTAACTCGACCGAGCACCATGCACTGTCACCCATATACTACCATGTCCGCTTAGTTTGACCTTCAAAACTCATACTTTGACAAAACCATGTAGTTTGTATTACACAAAATATAGCCATTACATTCTATTTGAAATTGTCCTTGGTGCTACATTTTGAGTTAATAAAAGTGTCATTTGCCGAAAAAATATTCTATTAGAAAACACTTCGATATGATTATGATTGCGTAACCATTAACTAAATACTTTACGAGAGTTTTATGATCAAATAGTAATCTTGGACGTCCAAACTAGGCCTTATAATTTTGAGCGGATATTTTCGGTCAAATTACCAGCTGACAACATGAGCATGGCGAAACCCCTGTTGGTTCAGGTGGCTTAACTAAGGCATGATCTCCATCGTACGGATGCATGGTGTGGTGGGCTTCTGATATTGATTTCTTCAATTCGATTTAGTAGAAATAAGAGAGAATTCCTTATTTAACACCGTCTCCAAATTTGTTGCCTTATTTGACACTGAAAACTTTTTTCTTCCTTATTTAACACCGAGTCTAAATTTTATGCCCTTTATAACACTATAGTCCATTTTAAGCTTTAGTGGTGTTAAATGACACATGAAAAGACCTATTTACCCCTCATGTCATATGTGATCAAATTTTTATGCGTATATGTGTATCCGGCCAACTCGTTTTGTGCCTCGGTCCCTGCCTTGACCGTGTTGTAGCCAAGTGCTTTCCGGCGTACAAGCGTACGAGGCTAGCTCGAGTTTTTGTTACTCTGTACACAATCGATTTTGTGCACGTACACACCAAGAAACAAGCAAGCAAACAGATGGGTCGATTCTAGTTGGACATGTACTGCTATACGTACTGGACGAAGCTAGCTAAGCAGCCGATCTCTCGCTTGATTGAGTCTAAGTTGGCTGGCTAGCTAACCAAGTTAGCGATATTATCACGGAGACTATACACAAACACACGAGGCCGTTGATGGCCACATGATCGTGTCAGCCTTGTTTATTTTCTTTTGTTCAATATATCAACTCTATTAACTTACTGATTTGTTGTATACTACTATCAATTGTGTACAGGCACTAACTATTTTCACACACAAAAATGTAAAAGCACTGACACAATATTAACCACATCCAAACATAGTCGCATGATGAAGCTAAACTACCACATAACAATTTTAATCACAAATCACATTGAGGGCAAATAGGTCTTTTCAGGTGCCGTTAAGGCTTAAAATGAATAAAAATGTCGTAAAGGGCATAAAATTTAGACACGATGTTAGATAGGGAAGAAAAAGGTTTTTGGTGTCAAATAGGAAAACAACATTTAAAACAGTATCATATAAGGAATTTTCTCTAGAAATAATCCGGCCGTTAGGCACTTTTCATGCATGATGCGACGTCTACGTGGGATGTGTTGATAAGACGACATGAGAAGAGCTCTGTTGTCGCGTCAGCGTAATCAGATATATATGGGGCAAAGAGAACTTGAGCCTATCGGTTGATCCAGCTGCATGGATCACGAGTGGATAGAGATGTATGGCCAGACTAGACTTTCCAAAGGCCAAATCCGTCTGACTACACTCCCCAAAGGCCAAATCCGTGCAAGGCACCACTAGCAACGAATGTTTAACAAAGGTCAGGTGGTGATTAAACAAGCCAGCTAGCAGTTATCTTGGTCATAAACCGGCAGATACGGTGACCCACACGACCGCAGACAGCGCCCTGATGCACATGCCTCCACGGGAGGCGATTTGTGCCACACATGGATGGGGCTCGCGGATTGTGGACCGTCGATCTGCGCTAAAATTTAGGAATATGTTTATGTATATCAACTATTTCCCTTGGTATAGCCCTAGGTGTATATTTGTAATTACTTCGTAACGGAATCGATATACGTGTTGGTGCGGGGCCGCTTTCGTGGGTGCACATATTTTTCATAAACAGTTGATGCAAATAGTATTGTACAAAAACGGTAACATCTTTGGAAAATCATTAATTATGTTTTTCTTCTCCCTTGATGTGTGTTCTTTAAGTAGGTTTTTCTTTTCCAACAACTCTTTTGGTTGAGTAGCAATGATGTAGAGGGAAAAGGACAAAACAAATACTGTTGTTAGCGATTGAAAGACGTCGACTATAGTAGCACCGCCAACAGAAGTATATCGGAACCTATTGCGGAACTGGTTAGCTGTATTCATATGTTTGATCTGCATTTTAGTTTCATGTTTAGAACTGTTACATTTGTTAGTGTTTTTATTGTTCATGTTTGTTGTTTGTGCTTGTATTGGTTGGTTATCTTCCAAGAAGTCTTGAGTTGGAATTATCGAATTTTTGTTCTTTGATATTTTTGATGTTGAATCTTAGAACACAAATAAAAACAGATGTACTAAGTTTACATCTATAAATCGGGTTGTGCTAAGTTCGGAGCACAAAAACTTATATGAGTTTGAAAGTACACGTTAGTTACAGAGGATGAAACTTAATCCATATGTTAGTCTCGAGTTAAGTTACTGGAGATAAAAATTAGGGTTATGTTATTATAATAGTGGGTTAACTTCTATGGCTTAATGGTTACAATATGCTTTTTATGGATGGACATCAGTTCATAAAGTATATAATTGTCAAAGACTTCACCAATATTAGATTGCAATTTCTAATGTCACATTAGTTATAAAATTTATTCAATTAAGTTAGATGGGGTCGAACATAATTAGCACGTGGACGTGTGTTAGTCAATTTACTTGCACGACTTAATGAAAATGATTTTTTTTACTCAGGTTAGTTTAGTCTATAATCATAACTTTTTATGGTATAAAACATGAAGCTAAAGAGCAGTTTCTTGAATTTTAAATTTTGTTGTATTACAATTTGAACCATATAAGTTGTTAACATTGTGTAATTTGATAATTTTAATTATGAAGCTTTACATGCTGATAAAGTTTATATGATAGTATACAACTATTTGTTTGGTATATTGACTAATTTTACGGAAATCATCCGGTGTCCATTTGCGTACTGTCCCAACCCTCCATCCGCCGTCCATTGTGTGTCTTTCATTCAACGTCCAAGAGTTAATCTCTACTAATCACGTCTATCTTCTACCATGGACATATAAGAGGCAGAAACTACGGATGCTACCTACATAGCATAGCATTAAAGTCCATTTGAATTTGAATCACATTTTTCTTTATTGACCGTGTACACACCGCAATTAATACCTTTTGAATTCATGTGTTTTTTTCTTGTAGAAATTTCTTACAATATTTTCTTGCAAAATGTAGGTTCCCATGCAAATTTTTCTTGCAAAAAATTTCTTAATTTATTTTCATGCGAAATGTATATTCCCATGCAAAATTTTCTTGCAAAAATTTTCTTACAATATTGTCTTTTGAAATGCAGATTCTGTTTGCAAATTTTCGTACAAAACTTTTCTTACAGCATGCATGCAGCAATACTACAAAGACAGAAGATTCCCAGCACATGATGCTATCCCCAGTCTAAGTGCATCTCCAACGTTGACCTGCAAATTCTCTCCCACATCCGTCCACGGATGCAGGAGCCGGCCATCCAACGCTGCCCGCATACATTTCAAGCCAGGTTCAACTAGCAGGACGAAATTCATGCAAACAAGGTGGATATTCATATAAATCAAAGCACATTCGTTACAATTCAAACAATTTTCATATAAACAGACGAAATTCATTACATTTTGGACAATTGTAACTAAACCCTACTCTAAACATGTTCTAAATGATTGCCGGTGCCTGTTTTCCCATGTCCAACTATGAGCCCCGAGAACTAAACTTCTGGATCTTGCCTTCGCCTTCTCCAGTTCCGCTTCGGATCTCTCCAGCACTCCCTCCGCAGCCTCGGACACCACAGCCTGAGCGGCTAACCGACCGACGATGATCAGCCTGAGCGGCGACCTACCATGCACTATTCTTTCTCGCTGCCAGCGGCGCCCGCGGACGTGTCGACTTCATGGTCGTGGCGGAGGGGCGCGGTCGGGGCGGACCTGGAGATGTCCTCCTCGTCATCGTTCTTGCTGAACACCTCGTCCACGGCCTCGTCAATCTCCCTATAGGCGGCCTATAATTTTGCCTGATGGAGGCAGTACCGCTAGCGGTCGCGGCGGATGTCGTGGGTAGAGCTATAGGAGTCGAGCAACGCCTCCTTGATACGTCCAAAACGTATCTACTTTTTCAAACACTTTTGCTCTTGTTTTGGACTCTAATTTGCATAATTTGAATGTAACTAACCCGAACTGACGCTGTTTTCAGTAGAATTGTCATAATCTTATTTTTGTGCAGAAATAAAAGTTCTCGGATTGAGCTGAAAATTTACTGAGAATTATTTCGAAATATATTAAAAAATACTGGCAAAGAGAAATACTAGAGGGGAGCCACTAGGGCGCCACAATCCCACGGGGTGCCCATCCCCAGGGCGCAAACGAAGTCTATTTTGATGAAAACTCTAATGTTCCTAAATTTTATGGACTTTCCCAATATCGACGATTCCCAAGATAATAGGCATGGCAGGCCCGTGGGCCCCCCTGCAGCTCCCACAACCCTATCTCCAACTCCATAAGTACCTATTCGTCTAGGAAAAAAATCAGAGAGAAGGAATCATCACGTTTTACGATACGGATCCGCCACCACCTCCTGTTCTTTATCGGGAGGGCTGATCTGGAGTTCGTCCTAGGCTCCGAAGAGGGGGATTCGACGCCGTCGTCATCATCAGCCTTCCTCCATCATCAATTTCATGATGCTCACCGTCGGGAGTGAGTAATTCCTTTGTAGGCTTGCTGGACGATGATGGATTGGATGAGATTTATCATGTAATCGAGTTAGTTTTGTTAGGGCTTGATCCCTAGTATCCACCATGTTCTGAGATTGATGTTGCTATGACTTTGCTATGCTTAATGCTTGTCACTAGGGCCCGAGTGCCATGATTTTAGATCTGAACCCTTTATGTTTTCATGAATATATTTGTGTTCTTGATCCTACCTTGGAAGTAATAAACACATATTACATGTTATGACCCACATACCCCAAAGTGACAATAATTGGGATTCTTTCCGGTGATTATCGTAGTTTGAGGAGTTCATGTATTCACTATGTGTTAATGCTTTGTTCCAGTTCTCTATTCAAAAGAGGCCTTAATATCCCTTAGTTTCCTTATGACCCATGATGTCGCTTGAAACTGCATTGGTATTTCCCCAAAGAGGAAGGAATGATGCAGTACATCTACGGTAGGTATTTCCCTCAATTGTGAAACCAAGGTATCAATCCACTAGGTGAACCAAGCAATACTATGTAAACGGTACCTGCACACAAAGAACAAATACTTGCAACCCGACGCGTATGAGGGGTTGTCAATCCCTCTTCGGGTAACAGTGCCAGAAATTGTCAAGTTGATGGGATAAAATTTGTGTAGATTGGATAAATAGATCTCTATAAAATGCAAAATAAAATAAGTAATAAAAAAGTGCAGCAATGTATTTTTGGATTTTTGGAATAATAGATCTGAAAACAAAAGCAAATAAAAATAGATCTCAAAGCAAACATGATAAAGAAAATAGACCCAGGGGCCGTAGATTTCACTAGTGGCTTCTCTCAAGAAATAACATACGGTGGGTAAACAAATTACTATTGGGCAATTGATAGAAGGTCAAATAATTATAACAATATCCAAGGCAATGATCAATATATAGGCATCATGTCCAAGATTAGTAGACCGACTCATGCCTGCATGTGACGCCCCAAGATCGCAGCTTCAGATGCCTTCGAGGGTTTTCGGGTTTCATCGTGTGATTTTTTTGGTTCTTTGCATTCATCATTGCAGCATGTGCATATTGCATCATGTCATCATGCCATCATATCATTTCTTTTCTTAAATTAACTAAATAAATTGCATGGATCTTCGGTCCATTTAAACCGAGGGAATTCACATGGTGATTCTCTTTATAACATATCCTCCCGTTATTAGGGAGCTATATTAAATATTCCATTTTCGGAATCACCCATGAACACACTTGCAAATAATCACATGCCTTTTCTCGCTTCAAGTTTGGTCCCCAAACTTTGCTTTTTATCCTTTCTCCATTTTCCGGAGCTCACCAAAAATCCGAATATTTTTGGACCTTCCTAACCCTCACTTCCTATTCGAACCATTTGAATTTAAATCAATTGAGTTTGGATTTAAACTTTGAAAAATGGCCACTCCATTTTTCTTGGATCGTGCACATTTTTGCGAGTCCGTAAATATTATCCCCATGCCCAGATTCCACCCCTACCTTCCCTTTCTTTTCTTTCTCTTTTCTGTTTTGTTTTAAAAATGGAAAAGTGAGAAGAGAAGGAAATGGGAGAGAGGAGAGCCCGGTTGGGCCTCCCAGCCCAGCTGCAACCTGCCAAGCCGGCTTCATCACCGCGGCCCACCTAGGCTTAGCCAGCCTTCTAAGGCCCAGCAGTGCCGATCCCCTCTAACCCTAGCCGCCAGCTGTGCCCAATCGCTACTTCCTCTCGTTCCCATCGCCGCCGCCAGAAGCCATCGCCCTCGATCCCCTCCTTCTTCCTTGCATCGCCAGGGGGAGGAGCGAGGCCCCGCACCCGCAGCCGTCGTCCTCCCTGGTCCACAGCGCCGCCACCTCTTTCCCTCTCCCTTCGTCCTCCCGTGCGCCGCCCAGTGTGAGAGAGAGAGAACGGCAGCGCCGCCTGCGCTCGATCCCCGTCGCCCTCCTCTGCTACACTCCACGCGCCCCCTTCCTGGCTGCTCCTCCTTCCACGCCCTGCGGCAGCTGCTCTTCCCGGCCACCTCGTCGCGCCACGACCTGCCCCTGCGCGCGCGCCGCCACGCTTCGCCGTGCGCCGCCATGGTTCGGAGCTCGCCGGAACCAGCGTGCCATCGCCTCGGCTGCGCCTCCCTCTTCTTCTTCTTCTGAAGAGCAGCGCCACGGAAGTACTGCCCCGACCTCCGGCGAGAACGTTCCTCCCCTCCAGCCGCGAGACCCTCTCCGTCGCGCCATCCCTACCTCCCAGAGTCGTCGCCCTGCCCTGCCAGGGACCTCGTCGTGGCTGCCCATGAGGTTCCTGCCGCCGGCGCCTGTTCCCGGCCGGATCCGCCGCCCGTGACTTCGTTCCTCCGCTCCGTCTCTCCTACTGCTTCGTCCCCGCACCACCTGGTGACCCCGTCGTCACTCCGACCGGCGAGCCCAGGCCGCCGAGCTCTTCGTCTTGCTGCTGCTCCGCCATCGACCTCCTGTTGCTGCAGGACCATCCCCACCGGGCGCTGTGGGCGTGTTGTTTCTTCTCCCTCAAGGTCGAAAGGACGCCAGTTACACGTAACACCAAGTACCACGACGGTCCTCCAAGAGTTTGGGTTCGACAAGTTTGATGACGCTATTGTACAACTACATTATCAAGACCGGCAAGACCGACTGAATGAAACCGTCAAGTACCTCTATGAACGGATGCGTCAAGGTCGCCTTGGAAATCGCCAAGTACACCATCGACAAGATCACACAGATGCTTAAAAGAGTGCTGAACGAAACGCCAAGTACCTCGACGACCATCGGCATGTACCCCTACACCGCATCGGAATGCCGAGTTCCTCTTCGGATGTGTGTACGACTATCAGGGCCAAAAGACCCGTACAACATTATCGTCTCCAAAGAACTGTGTAACAGAAACGTCAAGTTCGACTACGACTCGTGTACGGCTACGCGGGATTCCTCAGACGCCAACTTCAACGATGCATCAAGTTCCTTGCCGTGACCTCGAACATCTACGGAAACCCGTGCAACGATAGACATGTACCACTACTGCCGCCCGTACTTCTACAGAACGTGTACCACAACCATCGCCGAAGACCCGTGAACGGCTAACGATGACCGTCCAAGTTCATCCACGATTGTTATGTGCCACTACCATCTACGTGAACCACTACTTCCACTACGGCATGAGTACAACTACTACCACTACGAACGTGGCGAGACCATCTACTTCCGCTACGAACTTGATCCGTTTCGATAATGCATGCTTCGAAGGTATAACCCCGAGACGACCGCCCGTGAACTAATACATGTGTGATGTTTGAGATACTCGTGTTTGCACCCTGTTCAAATTGTCACTCGTTTCCTTGTCGCCAACTCGTGGGACACCTAGAATCCGGGAGCGCCCCACCATCTTTCACACGCATCCGCACACTTCTCCTTTGCATCGGTATCTCAATCGAATTATCGGAACCGGAACGCTGCCGTGGCATCGTTTTCGTTATCGTTGCTGTGACACCCCTTTCCTTTCCACCACGGTGACAAATGCTTCATAATGCTCTTTTCAACTTTTAATAAAATTGCATAAACTTGTTCATGTCACCCGCATCGCGATAACAACAATTAAAATGTTTAAATTGGTGTTGCATTAAATTACTAAGGCATATGGGGATTTACCGGATTCGTTATTTGTTATATCCGGCCCCATTTAAATTTTTTAGATGATGTAGTGTCGTTATGCCTCACCTCTTGCCATGTTTAAACAACATTTAATATTGTTGAGTACCTAACCAAGAGTGAACTAAATAATTGATGTGGTGTTCCGTCAATATGCAACTCCGTTGCATAATGAGCTCCACTTAATTTGTAGGATTGTTTGTGCACTTTGCCATGCCATGCTTCTTTAAACCGGACATGCATCATACTTGGTTATGCATCATGCCATGTTATGTGGTGGTTGTTTACTATGTTATTTGCTCCTTTCCGGTGTTGCTTCTCCGGGTTGGTTCCGATAATGTTGCGTTTGTGAGGATTCGTTTGACTTCGTTTGTTTGCCTTCCTCATGGACTCATTCTTCTTCCTTGCGGGATTTCAGGCAAGATGACCATACCCTCGAAATCACTTCTATCTTTGCTTGCTAGATGCTCGCTCTTTTGCTATGCCTATGCTATGATACCTACCACTTGCTTACCATGCCTCCCAAATTGCCATGTCAGACCTCTAACCCACCTTATCCTAGCAAACCGTTATTTGGCTATGTTACCGCTTTGCTCAGCCCCTCTTATAGCGTTGTTAGTTGCAGGTGAAGATTGGAGCTTGTTCCATGTTTGAAACATGGTTATTTTGTTGGGATATCACAATATCTCTTATTTATATTAATGCATCTATATACTTGGTAAAGGGTGGAAGGTTCGGCCTTATGCCTGGTGTTTTGTTCCACTCTTGTCGCCCTAGTTTTCGTCATATCAGTGCTATGTTCCCGGATTTTGCGTTCCTTACACGGTTGGGTCATAATGGGAACCCCTTGACAGTTCGCCTTGAATAAAACTCCTCCAGTAAGGCCCAACATTGTTTTTACCATTTGCCACCTAGCCTTTTCTTTCCCTTGGGTAGGCCTGCCCAAGGGTCATCTTTATTTAAACCTCCGAGCCAGTGCTTCTCCGAGTGTTGGTCCAAACTGAGCGATGTCCGGAGCTACCAGGAACTCTGGGCTGGCCCACCCGACGTCTGGCTCATCCGGTGTGCCCTGAGAACGAGATATGTGCAGCTCCTATCGGGATTTGTCGGCACATCTGGGTGGCTTTGCTGGTCTTGTTTTACCATTGTCGAAATGTCTTGTAACTGGGATGCTGAGTCTGATCGGATTGGGAGAAGGAATATCCTTCGTTGACCGTGAGAGCTTGTGATGGGCTAAGTTGGGACACCCCTGCAGGGATTTGAATTTTCGAAAGCCGTGCCCGTGGTTATGGGCAGATGGGAATTTGTTAATGTCCGGTTGTAGAAAACCTGAAACTTATCTTAATTAAAATGCATCAACCGCGTGTGTCGCCGTGATGGTCTCTTCTCGGCGGAGTCCGGAAAGTGAACACGGTGTTGGGTTATGCTTGACGTAGGTTGTTCTAGGGTCACTTCTTGATCATAGTTTATCAACCGTGCCTTTGCCTTCTCTTCTCGCTCTCAATTGCGTATGTTAGCCACCATATATGCTAGTCGCTTGCTGCAGCTCCACCTCATACTTTTACCCTACCTTTAAGCTTAAATAGTCTTGATCGCGAGGGTGTGAGATTGCTGAGTCCTCGTGACTCACAAATACTTCCAAAACCAGTTTGCAGGTGCCAATGAGACCGTGCAGGTGACGCAACCGAGCTCAAGGAGGACCTCGTTGAAGTTCATGTTTGTCATGTTGTTTCCGTTTTTTAGTTGATCAGTAGTGGAGCCCAGTTGGGACGATCGGGGATTTGTGTAGCATTTGGGGTAGTCTTCTTTTATTTTGGTTCCGTAGTCGGACCTTGATTGTATCTGGATGATGTAATGTTATATTCATGTATTGTGTGAAGTGGCGAGTGTAAGCCAACTATGTATCGCTTTCCCTTATGTATTACATGGGTTGTGTGAAGATTACCTCACTTGCGACATTGCTTTCAATGCGGTTATGCCTCTAAGTCGTGCTTCGACACGTGGGAGATATAGCCGCATCAAGGGCGTTACACTGCATCAACTACTATTGCTCCACACATCGACTGCTATGTAGCATGCATCTAGTGTATTAATTTCATGGAGAAACGAAGTAATACAATAAGAACGATGACATGATATAGACGAGATCTATTTATATAGGAATAGCCGCCATCTTGTTATCCTTAATAGCAATGATACATGTGTGTCTTGCTGCCCCTTCTGTCACTGGGAAACAACACCGCAAGACCGAACCCATCACAGAGCACCTCTTCCCATGGCAAGAAAAATCGATCTAATTGGCCTAACTAAACCAAATATTCGAAGAAGAAATACGAGGCTATAAATAATCATGCATATAAGAGATCAAAGAAGACTCAAGTAATATTCATGGATATAGATCTGATCATAAACTCAAAGTTCATCGGATCCCAACAAACACACTGCAGAAAGAGTTATATCAAATATATCTCCAAGAGACCATTGTATTGAGAATCAAAAAAGAGAGAGGAAGCCATCTAACTACTGCCTACGGACTTGTAGGTCTATGGTGAACTACTCATGCATCATCGGAGAGGCACCAATAAGGATGATGAACCCCTCCGCGTGATGGTGTCTAGATTGGATTTCGTGGTTCTGGAACCTACGTGTAACAACCACGATGCGATTATATCTCCCACGTGTCGGGGCACAACTTAGCGACATACACTACAAAAAAAATACACTTTTGTGATGATACGTGTTTGTCACAGTAGGTCGCTTTTTTGTCATGCATGTACATCCATGACAAATTTATGATAGAATCAAGATAGTCATACCTGTGCTGTCGTAGAAGTGTTCCATGACATTACCAAAATTATCATCACGGAAGTGTCCACTTCCATGACGATAAATTGCGCGTCACAGAAGTGCTTTCGTCATGGGTGACCGACATGTGGCATCCACCATAACGGAACGCCGTTAAGCTATCGGGTCGGGTTTTGGATCCGATAACCCGTTAACAGCCCCGACCAATGGGAAATTTCCACGTGTAAAATTCTTATTGGTCGAACGGAACACGTGCCAACTCGTCAGTGGGTCAGATAGGCGCCTATGATACGTCGACATGTGGCACGGCCCAACAGAGGCCCATTCCTGTGAAAAGGCCGGCCCGTTTGACTTGGTCAAAAGGTGGCGGGCCGGCCCATGGAAAGCCTGTTAACGGCCTGTTCGCATATAGCCCATTTACAGCCCGCTAACCCAAGGCCCGTTGCGCCCTATCCGAATTAGGCCCAGTAGCGTCATCTGGGCCATCATCATTCTGTCGTTGGAGTAGCTCCGGTGAGCCGTAAGACGTCAAGGCTGAAGCAGCACAAGACAGACATCGTCAATCTCAAGTGGGATTCTAATAGCATCTCCAATAGATGATATAAAATGGATGTAAAATTAACATCACCAAAAACCACCTGACTACAACAGATGAGGTAAAAACTGTTGACTCTGAACTTAACTGTCGAAACTGAAATTTACTGTGGAATCTGAATGCTACTGTCGAAACTGAACGCAATGGTAGCAGAGAGGCACTTGACATGTAGTTTAGGGAGGGCCTGCAGTTCATCTTCAACCTGCACCCCCCTGAGCCGCCAGCTACCACCGGCCAAATCGCCGGCCCCAGGGCCGCCTCGCCGCCCCGAAACAACTCGCCACCGCCGCCCCGGCCAGCCCTCTAGGCCCCTCGCCCCCACCCTGAACCCTAAGATAGATAGTGGGGTACCTCTCCGGTGAGCCCTCGTCCCCGTTGCAGGTGGTTCTTCCTTAACTCCCGCGAGCCCCCCAACCCCTGAAAATCGACTGACCCAAAAGTCGATTCAGTCGACTGAAGTGTGGCTTAATCGGATCAGAGCAGTAGCACGAGTGACGGGGAGAGCAGCAGCAGCAGCTGGGTGAGCGAGCGATCGAGCGAGAGCCGGAGCAGCAGTAGTAGATCCGGCTGGTATGGACGCCGCCGCCGAAGGGGCCTCGCACTGGGGGAGAGCCGCCGTGGAGATGTCGCCCGCGGCGCCGGCTTCAAGGTAGCCGCTCCATGAGGGTGCGGGATGGAGCACCGTCGGCGCCGGGAGGTCGAGTTAAGGAGAAGGTGCGATGCGATGAGTGTACAACCTCTTTGGTGGCGCCGAGTAGGCCTCGGCTTCGTCCGAGGAGTCGGTGAGGATGCTGCGGTTCCGGTGGAGCAGGTTAAGGCGGCGCTGTGGGGATGGAGCAGCCGCGATAGACGAGGCGATCGTCGGAGCAGCTCCTTGGAGGTGGAGGACGGGGCGGCTGAACCGGCGGGACGGCGAGATGGACGACGGATCCTCATCCGGGGAGGTGGACGAGGGACGTCGAGCTGTTGCGGTGGACGACATCGTCGGGGAAGAGGCTCCGGCTGGGCAGCGGTGACGTGGCAGACGGAGGAGGGTGGGGTTTCGCGGCTGGAGCGGAGAGGTTATGGCGGCCTGGGATTTCGAATGGCGAAAAGGGGGCGATGGGAGGGGGTGAAGCATGACTTAGGAACGCACTTGTCCAAAATGTAGGGTGTGTTACAAAAGTACCCCCCACCGATTTGAACTAGCGGCCCTTTCGGCTCAGGGTTAGAAGGGGGATTTCGCGTGTCGGGATTTGGCAGCTGGAGGGAGTTTTCGCGCGCGTTGTAATTTCGGGATAGCAAGGCGCGGGTTGTGAAGGCGCCAGTTTTGGGAGCACGATATCTGAATTTTCGGGATATAACAAGACGCGGGTTGAATTTTAGGGACAAGCCTAACGTGTAGTAATATTGTACTTGTACGTACCAAATCAATTCGCACTTCCCTCAACCAAAAAGAAAACGAAAAAAATAAAACTATTCACACCACACAAAGAGAGAGTCTTGCCCCGTTTTACTATACAAATGCTATTCAAAGCTACTCCCTCCTTCCATCTATATAGGGCCTAATGCGTTTTTCGATGCTAACTTTGACCAAATATTAGAGCAATGATATATGACATGCAACTTACACAAAGCACACCGTTAAATTCGTCTGTGAAAGGTTCTTTCAATGATATAATTTTCACATTGTGCATGTCATGTACTATTAATCTTGTCAATAGTCAAAGGCGGTCTTAAAAATCTCATTACGCCCTATATAGATGGAAGGAGGGAGTATGAATCCATGTTATGTCCGATTAAATTTTTTCGCTTGCTGTATAATGCATGTAACCTACTCATACCAACATTTTAGTGCATTCCAAATGTCTATACTACCGCTGCAATTCGAACTAAATTTGAATTCGTTTCTCTATTTCAATAAGAATCTACAATCATGATTGTTGCCAACTTCAACCATCATAGTTTCCTTGCTATCCGCCAGATATAAATCAGACGGCCTATAATGCAGGATGGCAGGCACACCATCATCAACAACTCCGTTTTTTATAAGAGTAGAGATAAAATATATTAAATGTAGTATACCATGTTCATAACCACACCATGTGTATCACCGTTATATATATTCACACATCCGTCGGTTTGAAACACTATGATAAATTCTTCAAATATCCGAATTCGCTTTTTATAATGAAGTATATATGATCTCTATTCGTCTTTTACACCCACACAACCCTCTTATCTTTGTAGCTAGCGCTAACTTTCTCTTGTGCATGCACACGCCCGCATCCCTCTCACCCTCCCTCAGCATTCTCTAGCTCCATCGCGCAAATTCGTCTTTTCACTTTAGGTCGTTCACCCACGGTGTGTGTAGGCCCCCCAGCTCCTTCTTTACGGCACACATCGATCGATATGCCTCTCTAGCCAGGTGTGCCTAGCACAAACACAAGCTTCCCCTCTTCTCTTGTCACCGTCCATGCCTCACTCCCACCACTCTTTTCATCGTTCTCGTACTCGCACACTCCTCCCCCTCGATATAGTATGCCTCTCGTACCACCTCCTACATGCATCCCTCTCTCTCTATCCTTCTCCTCGTGCCTCATTTGCTTCTAACACACACATGCATGTATACCGATCGATCTCCCAACATATACCTAGATCGACTTTAACTACCCCCCATCGATCGACGTACCTCACAAGTTATGTCTCTCCTTTCTCTTACAAAGGGCGATTGATCTTCCTATGTAGTTACGTCTGCTTACCACAGCCACATCGTCCCCCCTCATCATTCGTGCATGCCTCCTGACCCGTCTCTCACACGCACGTGCACAGACAACAAGCAGCCATCTCCTCTCTTATTGATA
The DNA here is from genome assembly GCF_018294505.1 of Triticum aestivum. NCBI lineage: Eukaryota > Viridiplantae > Streptophyta > Magnoliopsida > Poales > Poaceae > Triticum > Triticum aestivum. Next base: position 515,507,711 of record NC_057812.1, on the reverse strand, counting down.
TTGCGGGCGTGCCCTCCGTTTGTCTAGCAAGCCTATCCCACCATTTGTTAGAAGCAACTCCACTACCACCCCCTCCAACACTCTAGCTCTGTCTCTCTCCCAACCTTATTCATCTCCTGCACATATGCATGGATGCCGATCGATCTCCCTTAATACATGAGGCAGATCGATCTCCTTAATACATGAGGTAGGCCTCTCTCCTCCTCCACACATATACCAGCCATTGTACCTCTATAGTTAATTGGGCCTCCCTCTTCCCCCACCACACACCGATAGTCGAGCGCTGCAGGTAGGTATCCATGCCACAGAGACAAACTGCACATGTCCCATCTCACGTTCCAGTAGGCCAGCCACTCTATATCTTTGACGTGGGCACACACAAATTCGATGGCACTCTTTATCGATCGCGCGCGCACACACACACACATCATCCCTCTCTTCGATTCTATGGACACCTCAAGCCGATGATACCTCCACTCTCTTCTCGTGGATCGCCCCCTCTATATATATGTTATATCCAGGACTCTATTTCACACACATTGCATATGTTAAATTTTTTGATTGACCCCCCCCCCACAAAAAAACTCTCAAGAACCCACACACTATATCTCTCTAGGTTTGTATCTCTCTCACACAACCCCACGTAGGTGGTGTACGTATACAAGAAGAGAATAGGTGCACCGTGCACGTACTCACGCTTCGTGCCCAGCCACACCCGCGCGGGTACACGGTGGAGCTCATTTCTCCGCAGAAGCTGAATTTGTTTTTGAAACATCAAGTGGCCAGAGACTCGAAAACTTATTTGCCCATTAGTGACTTGTCAGGGCGGTGGATTTTAGTTTGTACGATAATGCTGCATCCACCTAAAGTAACGAAAGTTCTTACGTAAACTTCCTAGTAATTCCCTCTTCGTAGGTGCAGCATTACTCCTAACATTTGTAATATCAGTTTGAAACTTGTAATATTGCCGTGTCCTATTCCTGCGTTTTCAAAATCCTGCGAATCAAACAGGTCCTGAGTTGGTGATGATGTTGTGCCTCCCATCTTTCACCAATAGCCGTCGGATCTAGATCTGACGCATACAAACCAAGCTTCTCCATTTTTGCAAAAAGATGCCCGCACTTGTTCCCTATTTACAAACAACTCCTTGTCTCTCACAATCAGCCTCATCTCCTCCCCACCACATCTAGGAGTAGAAGGCCGTGGAAAAATCTGGCGCGATGGCCGCTGCCGGAGCCGTCCACCCCCAATCTTGGTGTTCCGTGCAATGCACGGGCATCTACGCACGGGAAATTATGTCGAACAGGGCTAGTTGTAAGCAGGCTAGCTCTACAGCCATGATGATAGTGACTGCAGACGGTGAGGCTGACTATGGTATGCCGAACACGGCGCCTATACTCAGGTGTCATCTCCGGCGCAGGGTCTTGTCACTTCACTGTGAGGAGCAGCACGTAATAATTTGACCAACGGGTAGTACAGTGCTAGTACTCCTACTACTACATTGGTAGTACTACTACTAGTACTAGTAGCACCACCGTCTGGATTTAGGAGTACTACCACGTCCATCTGGATTTTAGTATTTGACTAGCAATATCTAGTAATGCATGTCACCAAAAATGTACTACTCCCTCTGTAAATAAATACATGGTGTTTTATTCCTATCGGCGAGAGAACTTAATGTTTTTTTGCTACTCCTAACTAGAGTACTAATAGGATTACATGCAATGAACTAAACACTGCATGTCATGTTTGGTAGTCTCAAGTCATTGAAAGCATGCACGGCCCACATCTCTCATTGGTTGATATGTCACGAAATAAGAAACAAGGAGGGAGTTAATGCACCGTGCCTAAGTATTTTGGGATTATTTGGTTTTCGTAAGGTGACTTACACAACATTTTTGTTTACATGCATTAACATTTTATTAGTTAAATCAAAGGTCAAAACTTGGCGCAAAATGCAAAGGGGACCAATAAACCAGTAAACATCAAACTTCTCTCGTTTGGCCCCAACTAGAGGTCCGGTGAGATGACTATACTGCACCGGCACGGAGGGGGACGCAGCTTCATTGACTTACGGCAACTGCCTTTGGGTGAATGACACGTGGCCCCAGGGGGTGGCTGGCCCACCTATCATACAGCCAAAGGCAGGTGCAGTAGAGGGCCGAGGAGTAGTACGAAATCCTACGCACCTACGCACGCTAACCAAGGGCTGAGTGATCACTCGAATCGCAAGATCAGTTGACTAGAAGCTACGCTAGACCCATGGAGGCGATGAGCGCGAGCATCAGCCGGCTGTGCCAGATGGTCCACGACGCCGGCCTGCGGCCCGGCACCGAGGAACGTCTCCAGGTAGTATTGCTTGAGGCCGCCAGGGCGAGGGGCCGCTTGGACGACAGCTTCGTCTCCTTGTTCGACGAGGTCCTCGTCGGTTTCCTCGACAAGTTCACCGTCGTCAAGAAGCTTGCGGACGACTTTGACGTAAGCCTCCAGCCGACGCGCCCAGGCTCTGCGATGCCCGCCACCCTCAACGGCCACTATGGTAACAACCTCTTCGACGCACTGGTGGCCCTGCGACTGCCCGCCGTCGCGCCGGAGAATGTCCACCTCGAGGTCGCGCTCGCCGCGCAGCGCCTGGCGCAGCAAGACACCATCGACATAATCACCCACGTCTACGCGCAAATCGTCCACAAGGACTACTACATGCAAGAGGAGGACGATAGGACGCTGGCCTTCTTGGAGCGCAGGGCAACCTTGGACGGCACTGTTCAGAAGCACGTTGAGCTCGCCGCCAACGCCGCTGCTCCTCACACGTCGGTTGGTGACCCGGCGCACTAGGGCGTGAGGATGTCGTTGAACGTTGATGGATCCGTATGTATTTTTATCTTTCCGTCAAATCCATGTAGTAGTATATGATACTACAGTAATTATCTTACCTTTCGCATCAACTTCATAATTTTCGTACGTACTCCATGCATGAACGGCGCCAGAACCAAACTTCTCATTACTCTAGGCAAAATCGTTATTTTCTATCTATCGGTCGCGCCATGGAGCAGAACCAAATTTTACAAGTTACGAGTTCAAAAGGAAAAGCCTGCCGTGTTCGCGTCGCACCCCCACACGGTTGGTCCGGCACGCCGCTCAAGCGGGAATGCGTGCGGTGTTGCATTTTCACTTACAAGTGGGACCGCAGTTGAGCAAACCGACTATCGGCAAACCCCCACCCCGCCCACCGCGCGATGGCTGAGAAAACAGGAGGGAGAAGAGATGGCTGTAGCATGGACTCCAAGAAAATTGGTGTCGGATGGGACTCGTGTGGGTGGCGTGTGCCGTACTGCTAGACGTGAATGCTAGTTATGGCCCATGCCACCCCACTATATCGAGCCTATATCGAGGTACGTAGAACAAATTTCCTGCAGTCCGTGCTCAGCCCTCCTCTATCTCTCTTCTCAGCCAGCCAGCGGACGCGCGGAGCCCATCGTCTGTTTGCTCACATGCGGCCCCACATGTCAGTGAAAACGCAAGAGGACCCACTGAACCTGCACATCTTTCACCTCGACGTGCTGGTGATGAAAAACAAATCCAATAAAGATCTTCGGTGGCCGCTTTTGGAGTTACTCAAGAGTAGTAAGATTCTATTTACAGTTTAACCCAAGATGCACATCTCGTGGCTTCAACTACCACTCTATTTTCTTTCATGACACGACCTGGATGCTGGATGTCCCACGTGTCGGCAAAAGGAGGAAGAACCCGACCAAATCTTCGGTTCTGCTCTCGGATTAGACTAGTTGTGCTAACTTAAAATTTTATTGTGTACTCCCTCCGTTCCAAAATACTTGACTTCCATTTGTCCAAAAATGGATGTACCTATATACTAAGACATGTCTAGATACATATATATTTTGACAAATAGAAGGCATGTATTGTGCAACGGAGGGAGTAGAATGGATGCAAGTTTTTGTATTGGGAAGAAGAGTACATCCATATATTGATAGAGCGCAATTTAGTAGATGTTCTATCACTTTTAGCTAGCACAGACGCAAGATCGAGCCTCCGCAGATCAACAATGAATGCATCGAGAAGGCACTAATCCAACTTACAGGAGTAGTAAAATGTATTCTTGTGGTTCTTGTTTTCTTTGGTCTTGCTTTTCTAGTCAAAATTATCGTTGGAGTTCGTGCAAAACGGAGGTGCGTTTGGGGTCGTGCGTTGGAGTTGGCCTTACAAGTGGGACCGCAGTTAAGGAAACCGACTATCGGCAAACCCCCACCTCGCCCGCCGCGCGATGGCTGAAGTTAGAGAAACGACGAGGTTGAAGAGATTGCTCTAGCACGGACTCCAAGAAATAATATGGTGTCAGATGGATGTCGTGGTGGTGGCGTGTGCCGTACTCCTGGACGTGAATGCTTGTTCTGGCCCATGCCACCCTACTACTCCTACTACTTACTCCTACTAGTATATAGTATACTAGTATCGAGGATTCGAGGTGCTGGTTACGTACAACGAACACATTAACATATGGCTACAGTAAAAACACCCGCCCGACGCGCGAAGCATGTGAAGCTAGTACAAATTTAGAGAAGCGACTCGAAAGCCATTCATAAATTTAGTAAGTTTATCACAGGCATATCATTTTATTACATACAACAGGTCATCAACCCACATCGACAACGAGGATACATTATAAATACTAAAGTTTTCACCACACAACAAATAACAAGCCATGAAATGAACTTCAACTCAACCATTCCGCGGCGTTGGAAACGCTTGCTTTGAACCACAAGTGATTCTCTGGGACGGGCCATCCGTTGTCGATCTGGAGACCAACGCAGGACCGATCATCCAGGCTGAAGCGGCCTACTATATCAGTACCAGGGTAGGGAACCACCCAAATGTCCGAGGTATAGACACAGTTGCTTCTCATAAATGTGTCAACAACAGTTGGATCGCCTTTCACCATCATCGGATAGTTTTGTCCAAGGAAGAGCGAGTTTTCTCCAAGACTATCAATTCTGTGCCAGGGAGAAGGAGTTGGCGCTAGCACACTAGTATCCATCCCGAATACCATGCAACGGGTGTTGGAATAGGTCCGGAGAGTGCGACCATGGGAGACACCTGCTTCCTTAGCAGTAACATCATCAGTGGGCTGTATACACACAAGAAGAGGTGATCCATCGGAATTAGTTGCCAGGCGCCACAGAGTATATGGGCGCTGCTCGTGATCATCACCATCGGCATCTCCCCCTTGGTTATAAAATTTTCAAGTATAGGTGGTGGGATGTTCACAGGACCTTGGAAACACAAGAAGAAGGTTAATTAGTAAAGGGAAACTTGCTAACCCGCATGCATGTGGATGAAACAATTATAATTACGGTGGAAGACAAACGTACCGAAACTACTAGGATGCCATGCAAAAACAGTGCCACGAGTGGTGGCAGCAAACACAAGGCCCTCGTATTGAATTGCATCACAGTACTCATCCGTGTACAGAAACTGATTTTTGAGCAATATCCATCGAGTCGAACCACGAAGGACGGCAACAAGCTTGTCGAAGATAGCAACAACTTGATAGTTGTTGTAATTCCAAGAGCGGTTGGGAACTCGACAAATTGCTATCTTCCGTAGAAGACAGTCACCATGATCGTATTTGAACGTGCGTACATTACCGGTGTGCTCAACCTCTGGGCAGTGTGCTGAGATTTTTGGAAGTGGAACCCGGTGACGAGTGTACACATTCACAAGTTCCCACTCGCAGTTGGACCCAATGTAAACAACCCAATCTCCATTTGCGCCCGCCCAAGCCTTGCCCTCAAGCGATGGCATCTTAACATCATACGTATCATTATCAAGCGGCATCAACTGGCACAGGGCGAGGCCTCCGTCGTGCCGGCGCCAGTCATCAGGGTCACGGCGAAGAAGATAGGGGAGATCAAACCGCTCCTTGACTCTTGGGTTCTTTGTAATGATGTTATTAGTTGAGTCGAGAATGGGCTTGAACGAACCTGCCATGCTAGCCGAGGTGATGACGTCGCACCGATCAATGAGTTCCTCCACCACGTCATCTTTCAGATCGGGGCAAGAATAACGGGGTCGTTTCCGGCCTGTTCCCTCCATGGAGAAGACGATCGAACAATGGCAGAAGAAAGGGTGAAGGGCTGAAGGAAAATGGAGGAGGGAGAGGAAGAGCGTGCGACAGCAGTTCCAAATCGAGAGGGAAAGGCGAAGAGTCGGTGGACGGTTGCGAGTTTGCCACGGTTCACGAAGAGGCGCCCCGGCCTACACGTCCGTTCGGAAATACTCCTACTACTCGCCGTCGTCTCACTGATATGTTGGAACGGGACCACATGTCAACGAAACATGGTGTGTAATTTCTCGTGCAAAATGCGATCTGGCCGCGTTGGCCCGAGGTGCCGCATTAGTTATCGACCTTTATTTTTTTAATGGCGTGCCGATCAGTTTTGAAGCACGACTAACTGGTACTGTACGTGGAGAGGATGACAGCAGGGACCCGCCAAGGTCATGGCAGTACGCAAGCAAGTGCCTCCTTATTTCAAGCCAATAAAAAAATGGCTCCTCCTAGTGGATTTCTGACATCTGGGTCCCATGCCATTGTCAACGTAGTCAATAAACGAGAGAATTGCACAACGAGCGGCTGACACCAGGGACCCAGCAGCTCGCCCAGTTATTTTTGTTTTGGGTTAATTTGATAAATGCCACTCCAAATCTGGTGTATCCGAGAAATGCCACTGCAATTTCCAAACTTTGAAAAATGCCATTTCATGCCATTTCTAGTGGCATTTTTCGAAGTCTGGAGTGGCGTTTTTCAAAGTTTGCAAACTGCAGTGGCGTTTTTCAAAGTTTGCAAAAATTGCAGTGGCATTTTTCAAAGTTTGGAAATTGCAGTGGCATTTTTATGAATCGCCATAATTGGAGTGGCATTTATCTAATTTGTTTTTGAGACGGAAGCAGGGTGTCAACTGGGCTGTGCGGGACACTCTGGCCTGTCTAGACAGCCTTTTCTTTTATGTTTACCACAGACCAGCCCAGTAGTTTTTTTTCTTTCTGAAAATGGCTAGCCCAGTTCTTTTGTGATTTGTCAAGTAAGTCGCTTTATCAGGCCTGTTGGGCTGCAAATCTTTCAAGACGAGGAGAGCTTCATTGGGCTGGCCGAGAAAATGGCCTATCAGTAATGAGAAATGGGCTGTACATTTTTAAAACACACCAAACTGGCAATTATTTTCAAATATCTTTTTCCATTTCGAGATTTTAAATTGCATTGATTTTTAGCGTGGACAATTTATTGGATTTTATATTGATATACATTTATTTTTAAAATTAGTCTGAATGTGACTCAAAATTTCAGGATTAAAAACAGTTCAGACCGCACCGACATATGCAAAATTTCATATAATTTTTTAACCGTGGCCACAATATGGGCTGTAATGCTAACCTTAAGAATATGGGATCCAAAAAAACCCGTAAAATTAGCAAATGGGCTATAAATTATTTGAAATAATGGCAGATGGGTTGTATGTTGTTTTCCACAGATGGCCTGTATACTGTTGGATGTCCATCCAACGGCCGTTGTGCTTCTTCAATCTCTGCTCTTCCTGCTCCAGCCACTCAAACAAGCGTCGGCGAGACTGCCTGCTCCCTCCTCCCCGCGGCCGGCTGTGCTGCCGCGTAGGCCTCACCGCCCCATCGTACTCCCATCGCTGGCCTAGCCATCCCTCTACTCACCCACACCTACTGTTATTCTCCGGCGACGGCAGACGAACCAGTAAACCCTCGTACAGTCGTACTCCCCTCCGCGTGGGAAACAAAAACAGTGGCCGAGTCTTCCCTGCCTCCGTGTCGTTCCCTTCCTAGGCCTCACTGTCGTCCACCGCCCTGGTGCTCTCGGTGTGGCGTGGTCAGCGTGGTCAACGACCGACATGCATCTGAAGTGGATTGTACGTGGAGAGGCTGACAGCTGGGTCCACGGCCGCACGCAAGGAAATGCCTCCTTATTACATGCAAAATAATGATTTCCTCCACCTGACATCTGGGACCCACCAAAACGGCCTCTGTATTTCGCGAAAAAAATGTTACCGCCGCTGACAGCTCGGACCCACCAGCTATATCTTCGCACGCAAGGAAGTGCCTCCTTATTACGCACAAAAAATTGAATACTCCCCCTGCTATCTGGGACCCAGTATAGTGGTCCTACTAAGTTGACGGGGACGAAGGGCTTTGTCAACTTAGTCAATATGCACGATTCTAGCTCGACTGACCGTACGATGTCCATCCAACGGCCGTAGTGCTTCTTCAACCTCTGGTCTTCTTGCTCCAGCCGCCCAAAGCAGCACCGGTCGTGCCGCCTGCTCCTGCCTCCCGTGGCCGGCTGTGCTGCCGCGGAGGCCTCACCGCCCCCATACTACTCCCACCGCTGGCCAGGCCATCCCTCCACTCCACTCACCCACACCCCCTGTTATTCTGCGGTGACGGCAGCGCAGCCGAACCAGTGAACCCTCGTACTCCTCTCCGCGTGGGCATCCACTGCCGCGTCTTCCCCGGCTCCGCGTCGTCCCCTTCCTAGGCCTCGCCGTCGTCCACCGCCGTGGTGCTGTCGGCGCGGCGTGGTCAATGTGGTCAACGACCGAATTCCATCGGAAGAATACTGTACGTGGAGAGGCTGACAGCTGGGTCCACGGCAGCCGCAAGGAAGTGCCTCCTTATTACGCGGAAAATAATTATTCCTCCACCTGACAGCAGGGACCCACCGGACGCCCACCAGTATATCACGAAAAAAATGTTTGCCCCTGACTGCTGGGACCCACCCGACGGGCCACCGTATTTCGCGAAAAAAATGTTCCCCCTGCTGTCAGCTCGGACCCACCGGAAGTGCCTCCTTATTACGCTCAAAAAAATGAATACACCCCTGCTAGCTGGGACCCACCTTGGTGGGAGGCTGACTTGTGGGCCTACTAAGTTGACGGGGACGGAGGGCTTTGTCAACTTAGTCAATATGCACGATTCTAGCTCCAGTGACCGTACGATGTCCATCCAACGGCCGTAGTGCTTCTTCAACCTCTGGTCTTCTTGCTCCAGCCGCCCAAACCAGCACCGGTCGTGCCTCGTGCTCCTGCCTCCCGTGGCCGGCTGCGATGCGGCGGAGGCCTCACCGCCCCCTACTACTCCCACAGCTGGCCAGACCATCCCTCTACTCACCCACACCCCCTGTTATTCTGCGGCGACGGTAGCCTCACACCGCAGCGAACCAGTGAACCCTCATACTCCTCTACGCGTGGGCATCCACTGCCGCGTCTTCCCCGGCTCCGCGTCGTCCCCTTCCTAGGCCTCGCCGTCGTCCACCGCCCTGGTGCTCTCGGCGCGGCGTGGTCAACATGGTCAAGGAACGGCTTCCATCGGACGTGGACTGTATGTGGAGAGGCTGACAGCTGGGTCCACGGCCGCAGCAAGGAAGTGCCTCCTTATTACGTGCAGAATAATTATTCCTCCACCTGACAGCGGGGACCCACCGGACGGGCCACCGTATTTCGCGAAAAAAATGTTTGCCCCTGACTGCTGGGACCCACCAGCTACATCTTCGCACGCAAGGAAGTGCCTGACAGTCGGGACCCACCTGGTCGAAGCGTACGTAGCGTTGTCATTCTGGTCGCGAACATGTACGTACATATATACTGGTGGATGTAGAGGTGCGCACGTGTCGTAGTAGAGGCGCGCACGTAGCATGTACACGTACGTACAGCGGCCAGGGTGCAAGAAATAAAATACGGTCATGTATGTGTACATACGGGCGGGGTCTCGAATGCCTACTCGCGCATACGTACGGCTAGGGCTCGTGTACATGGCTGGGTCGGAACGGAGAAACAACATCATCGTCGTGTTCATGGGGAGGCAACGGAATGCGTCATGTTCATGGGGAGGCAACGGAATGCGTCGTGTTCATCGGGAGGGCTTGGACGGAACATGCGATGGAATCGAGGCCTGGCGTACCGCAGAACGGAGGAAATGACCTTGTGTTCAAAACGGGATCCTGTTGATCGGGAGGGGTCTAGCGTACCGCAAAATGGAGGAAACGGACCTCCTACGGTCGAAATGGGGGTCCTGTTCATCGGGAGGGGTGTGGCGTACCACAAAACGGAGGAAACGGACTTGTGTTGGAGTGCTACGATCAAAACTGGGGTCCTATTCATCGGGAGGGGTGTGGCATACCGCAAAACGGGACTCCACGGGATACTGTTCATCTCCACCGTCGACTCCCTCCAGCCTCCACGAGCTACTTTTCATCCACCGTCGACCTCCTCTAGCCTCCACCTGCGACTGTTCATCCACGGGCTCCTATTCATCCAGCCTCCACCGCGCGCTACTCCACCGGCTACTGTTCAACCAGCCCTCTCCACGGGCTCCTGTTCAACCACCCCTCCATGGGCTACTGTTCATCCTGCCCTCCACCATCTACTGTTCATCCTGCCCTCCACGGGGTGGTCCTGTTCATCCAGCCCTCCACGGGGTCCTGTTCATCCAGCCCCAACCGGCTCGATCGATCGGGGTCCTGTTCATCCAGAGGCAACACCACGGGGTCCTGTTCATCCACCCCCCCGCAACGCTCATTGTTCATCCAGAGGCAGCATCGATCGGCTTCAGTTAGCAGCAGTAGCGAAGGAATCGCTCGATCGGGTTCAGTTAACAACCATCGATCGATCTCTCGGGTTCAGTAACGCGTAGCCTGCAATGCAATCGCTCGGGTTCAGTTAGAGCCCAACGCCTCGCTCAGGTTCAGTTAGAACCAACGCCTCGCACACACGCGCATACGTGCACGAGAGAAGCGCGCATCGCTCGGCCCCCGACCTCCCACCGTAACCGGGAACTCCCCGAAATTTTCCTCCCCCTCGCTTCTACCATGGTTTTTTCCGTCATGGACGACCCAAAGAATGTCATGCAGCTGCGTCTCCGGCCCACCCAGGACGAAAAGCCTATTTTTTATCATGATTTTTTGTCATAGTAGTAGGAGCCCACCACATCTATGATGATACCGGGTTTTGTCACAATTATCGTCATAGAAGTGTCATATGTATGACAGATTTTTTTTTCGTTCGGCCCAAAATGTCACGGATGTGTCTTTTTTTGTAGTGATAACCGCATGGTAGGCATGTCGCAAGAGGGGTAATCTTTATGCATCCCATGTACTGAATAAGAAAGGGAAAAATAGTTAGCTTACAATCGCCACCTCATAAAATACATAAATATATCATACATCATCCAAGAATACAATCAAGGTCCGACTATGGAACCAAAATAAAGAAAGACCACCCCAAATGCTAGATCCACGATCGCCCCAACTGGGCTCCACTACTGATCAACTGGAAACGAAACAAGACAATGATCAAGATCTTCATCGAGCTCCCGCTTGAGCTCGGTTGCGTCACCTGCCCTAGTATCATCGACACCTGCAACTGTTTGGAAGTATCTGTGAGTCAAGAGGACTCAACAATCTCACACCCGTGAGATCAAGACTATTTAAGCTTATGGGTAGGAAAGGTAATGAGGTGGAGCTGCAGCAAGCACTAAGCATATATGGTGGCTAAAATACGCAATTAAGAGCGAGAAGAGAAGCAACGCAACGGTCGTGAACTATAAGTGATCAAGAAGTGATCCTGGAACTACTTACGCACAAACATAACACAAGAACTGTGTTCACTTCCTGGACTCCGCCGAGAAGAGACCATCACGGCTACACACGTGGTTGATTCATTTTAATTAGGTTAAGTGTCAAGTTTTCTACAACCAGACATTAACAAATTCCCATCTGCCCATAACCGCGGGCACGACTTTCGAAAGTTCAAACCCTGCAGGGGTGTCCCAACTAAGCCCATCACAAGCTCTCGCGGTCAATGAAGGATATTCCTTCTCCCAGGAAGACCCGATCAGACTCGGAATCCCGGTTACAAGACATTTCGACAATGGTAAAACAAGACCAACAAGCCGCCCGGATGTGCCGATAAATCCCGATAGGAGCTGCACATATCTTGTTCTCAGGGCACACCGGATGAGCCAGACGTCGGGTTGGCATAGACCCTGGTTGCCCAGGGGGCGCTGGACATTGCTCAGGTTGGACCGACACTTAGAGAAGCACTGGCCCGGGGGGGGGGGTTAAAATAAAGATGACCCTCGGGCTCCGGAAACCCAAGGGAAAAAGGCTAGGTGAGGCAAATGTAAAACCAAGGTTGGGCCTTGCTGGAGGAGTTTTATTCAAAGCGAACTGTCAAGGGGTTCCCATAACACCCAACCGCATAAGGAACGCAAAATCAAGGAACATAACAACGGTTTGACGGAAACTAGGGCGGCAAGAGTGGAACAAAACACCAGGCATAAGGCCGAGCCTTCCACCCTTTTCCAAGTATATAGATGCATTAATTAAATAAAAGATATTGTGATATCCCAAACAATGTTCCAACATGGAACAAACTTCATCTTCACCTGCAACTAGCAACGCTATAAGATGGGCTGAGCAAAAGCGGTAACATAGCCAAACAACGGTTTGCTAGGAAAGGTGGGTTAGAGGCTTGACATGGCAATATGGGATGCATGATATAGCAAGTGGTAGGTATTGCAGCATAGCAATAGAGCTAGCAACTAGCAAGCAAAGATAGAAGTGATTTCGAGGGTATGATCATCTTGCCTGAGATCCCGCAAGGAAGAAGAACGAGTCCATGAAGAAGACAAACGGACGAAGTCGAACAAATCCTCACAAACGCGACGTTATCGGAACTAACCCAAAGAAGCAACACCGGAAAGAAGCAAACAACATGGTAAACAACCATCACATAAGCATGGCATGATGCACAACCAAGTATGATGCATGTCCGGTTTAAAGAGGCATGGCATTGGCAAAATGCACAAACAATCCTACAAATTAAGTGGAGCTCAATATGCAACGAGTTGCATATTGACGAAACACCACAACAAGTGATTTAGTTCGAATCTCGTTTATGTACCCAACAATATTAAATGTTGATTAACATGGCAAGAGGTGAAGCATAATTAAACTAACTATCTAGTCAAGTTTAAATGAGGCCGGAAATAACAAACAACAATTCCGAAAAATCCTCATGTGCATATTTTAGGTTTGGTACTGTTCTGCCCTAAACCATATTTTAGAGTTGTTAAACATGCAAAGTGATGCCACCATGTTAAACTAGGCATTTTTCTACCCCATTTACATATAAAGATTATTAGGTTTGGAGCTACAGTTATTTAGTTATGAAATAAAGCATTATAGCATGGCAATAGGGCAAATTTAAACAAAAAGCATCTTAAGCATTTTAAACATGCATGAAAGTTGGATATTATGAAACTAGACACAATTCTAAGCATTTTACATATAAAGTTTGTGTTAATCCGATGCATGGTTAATTAGTTAGGATATGCATGAAGGCTAGGGGCTTTTCTGTAAAAACTGCAGTCTCTGGTTAAATGCGAAAATCACAGCATCAGGAAAAAAATACAACAGGCTGAAACTGGAGGTGCTGGGAGCTTCTCACATTGGGCCAAGCCCAGCTGGAGGAGAGGCTGGGCCGCGATGAGGCACAAGGCGAGGCCGGCAGGGAGCGGATGCAGGCCGTGGGGCAGGGGAGGCCCACGGGCGGCAAAGGCGACCAGTGGATGGACGAGGCTACTGCGCTGGCGTGGTACACGGTCGACGCGCACTGGAGTTGCCGCGGGCTCGAGGAAGAAGCAGAGGAGGTCGCGGGAAAAAGGGGTCGAGCTCCTCTGTCCGGTGCAGAAATGAGCAGAGGCCGACGCCGACGGGGACCCAGGGCGGCGCGATTGATCCAGGGCACGGGCGCGTCATCCGAGGCAGGACCCGCCGGATCCGCGGCGGGAGCTACAAGGCTATGTCGCGGTGCTCCAGCGGCTATCAAACAAACAGCGGCGGCGCTGGTTACACAAGAGAAGGGAAAAACGAAGGAGAGGAGGAAGAGGGCTCACCGGTCCTCGGGGTGCTGGCGACCGTCGGGCAAGGCAGCGAAGGAGACGAGCTCGAGGCCCATGCGGGCGTCCATGGCTAGGAGTCGGGTGCCTGCGAACGAGAGAGAGGCGCTGAGATGGAGAAAGGAGAAGCACAGGGGAAGAGAAATTGAGGCAGGAGGGACGACGCTGGTTGCTGTTGCCGGGGTCGGTTGCTGGTCGAGGTAGCCGGCCGGCATGGAAGAACTCAGACGGCCATGGCATTTTCCCCTGGTTGGCCGCTGGTGCTGCTCCGGTAGGGAGGTGGAGGCGCACGGGAGGTTCGGTCGCGAGGTCACCTGTTCGGCTGCTGCGGCACGGGAACGAGGAGGCAAGGGGATCGGGCGCGGCTGCGCTGGTCTCCAGCGAGGCCGCTCGAAGATGGCGACCTCAGGCAGGGGAGCTCGGGCTCCTGGATCAAGAGGGGAGGCGCGGGAAGGGTGGACCCGAAGGGATGCAGTGTTTTGGTGGTGGTGGAAATCAAGGAGATGGTCGGAGGCAACTTGTTAGCTGGATCAGATCTAGGAGGATCTCGAGAGAGAAGGGAGTTTGTGGGGTGGCGGCTGAAAGAAAGGGATGGATGGGACGGCTCCTCGCATTAGGCTTAGGCGTCTATTATTTATAGGAAGGGTTAGCTTAGGACTACTCGGTCCCTCCGATCATAATCGGGCGGACGAGAATAAATAGCTTAGCGGAGCCCAACAAAGAATCGGAGATGTTTTAGGGATGTTTGGGGATGATCCAGACCCAACGGTGACGACTGTCCAGGTTGGGGTTCGGGACAACTTTCGGACGCGCACTCGAGGGGGGTCGATGCACTATGCAAGGAGGGGTTTGAGGGGTGTTTTCGGACCGTGCGATCACCATCGGACGGCTCCGGACGCGAGAAGGGGTACTAGGTGGGCTGTGTAGGAGGGTGTGAGCTGAGAGGAGAGGAAAGAAGGCAGCCCGGCAACCGTATTCGGAGACCGAAAACGTTCGAGTTTAGTCCGACTATACTGTCGCTATAGTAATCCGTGGGGCATCAAACGGACTCCGAATGTGATGAAACTTGGCAGGCGGCCTACCTACACTATAATAAGACCGCACGCCAGCTTTCAACCCATTCCGAGAACATTTGCCGGCCATTTATAAAATAATATTCGGACGTGGCGCGGGCACGTGCGAGTGTGTCTGGGCTCAGAACGGACAACAGACGGAACTGGGGGAACCCGGACGGATGCAAGTTTTGAAAACATGATGATGTAATGCGGATGATGACATGGAAACATGCGACACACAAGCAAATGACATGGCAAAGGCAACAAATAACTGGAAGACACCTGGTGCAATGGTCTCGGGGCGTCACAACACTCCACCACTACGAGAGGATCTCGTCCCGAGATCTAGGATGGCACCGGAGGGAAACGGAAGAGGAAGAGAAGAGGTAAAACTAAGTTGCTTCTTTGACAAATGAGTGAAACCAAAGAACCTTGCGAGGTTGAACAAATTGAAAGAAAGAATACAATGAAGATGAACGAAGTTGAAAACACTCCATTAGGAAAGAGGAATAAGGAACATTACTTGAACCTTGTAGGTTGAAAGACATAAGAAAAAGGGTTGCAATGGACAAGAAGTACATGCAAGCACTCCGGATGACACGAGATGTACAAGGAACGATAAGGATCAAATACGACAACACTCCGGTTGGAAAAAAGAAGGTAAAGAATGTGAGCTTGGTAAAATGAAAGCACTTGGACGAGAGTCCGGTTAGAAGAGGAATGATGGCCACAACACTCCGGTTAAACAAGATAGAGAAGGAATAAGAATGATATAATTTGGGCAGCACTCCGACTGAAAATGGTAGGAATTAAACATGATCTTGGCAAGATGAGAAGATACTTGAAAAGAGGACACAACACTCCGGTTAAAAGGATAAGCACGAAAAGAACACGATCCTCACCATTCGAGATGATGAGAGAAAAGAGCAACATCACAATGCCTCCGGAAGAAAAATAGTAGGTCAATCATCGAAATAGTAGAACAGAGGAGAAAATGATAACTTCTGCCACAAATGAGCTTGGAAAACACCCTTCCAAGAAAATTATAACGGAGTTGTTGGAAAACCAACAACGAAATGAATAAGCTTGTAGTGGGCTTATGGAAAACTTCTCAAAATTGAGGTGAAATTCTGCCACTACGGAAACAATAGATTGGATTGATATCAACAAGGAGACAAGAACTTATTTCACCGGGAGGATAAATGAATAACTTGGGTCATTTATAAGCACCATAATAGCAACAATCCTTAGGGAAGGCTTAAGGTGAAATATAACCCAAGATAACTCCAAAGAAGAGATTGATTGGTTGAGAAGAAGTCTTGAGCGAAGAGAAAAATGATGGATTTAGATATGCCACTCTTGAAAAACTTGTGAATCATGAAACATGAAGGGAAATTATCAACAATGACATAACACCACCTCAAATGATAAGGTAGAAAGAATTGCACTTCGGAATGCAAGATGAAGAATGCTTGAACTCCTCAAAACAAAACATGTGTTCTGCACCACGTTTAATTTTGAGTAAAGCTTGGCGGATCATAACTTCGAGAGAAAATCTTGAGGACAATTGAAGAATCAAAGGAATCCTTGACGAACCACCATGTAGAGCCTCCATGCAGAACTCCGGTAATAAAAGAATGATCAAGCGAAAGGAAAGAGAAGTAGAAAACACAAGGTGAAGCCTTGTAATGGTTTAGATGGATCTTCGTGATGATGTAACCAATGAAACTTGGGACTCCTAAAAATAAAAGGT
Source organism: Triticum aestivum (assembly GCF_018294505.1). Lineage (NCBI taxonomy): Eukaryota > Viridiplantae > Streptophyta > Magnoliopsida > Poales > Poaceae > Triticum > Triticum aestivum. Next base: position 515,490,908 of record NC_057812.1, on the reverse strand, counting down.
GAAGCATCTCAGACCGAGAATGTGAAATGATGAACCACTCCGGAAAGAAGAAATTAGATCACTTGGGTGAAACAATAATAAGAATTACGTTATGCATATCCTTCACCAATTTAGATTGATGACAAGCAACAGATTCGGCATACTACTTATTCTCATTGAGAAGGATTAAGATAGAAATAGCGTAAACTTGGTACGGTCTTCAATGAACCACTGGTAGGATTTAAAAAAATGAACAAAGAAAAGATAACGAAACACCGGGAAGAATTAGAAAATGAACGAAGATACTTCAGAGAATTTAGATGCAAGTGAAATGAAGAGATCATGACCTGACTAGAGAATACTTGAGCGATGCACCGATAAGATTTGGAGAACGAGAGCTGAAAGCTGGAATGAATAATTCTGAGATGATGGGATCCGGAGAATCAAACTGAAAAGACAACTGAATTGCTCCGGATGGGTGAAAAGAATTCTCACAATCTAAAACAATTATGAGAGGATGTCATCAAGATAGAACCATGAATCTTTGAGAGAACGGATAAGATTGAGGAGAAACTCTTCTTCGGTCTTCAAATCCAAGAATGACGACGAGAACACCATCAAGAATTGTTTAGACACTCTGGGAGAATCGAAAGCGAAGAGGTTGAGCCAACGATGAAAAGAATTTGAAAGATCTTGGAGAAAGACATACGACTGATGATAATTCATTCTTACGTCACACTTTGAAAAGAATTTGAGAATAACACCGGGAAAATAGAAGAGTCAAGTAAGATCCTGGGAAAAGACCTGTGGGTTAGGGCCCACTCAAGAAAAGCACCATTGAAATGATTTAAAAGAGAGATTGCACTGGTTGATTTAAATGTCTTGAATGAGGTAACAACCACAAAATAACTTGAATGGATTAAGAATGGAAACGAATCTTCTGAGGCATCTTCAGCACTCCGGAACAATAGAATAGCAAGAGTGGATGATTAAGAGGTGCACCGGCATGAGAAAACATTAGAAACGAGGAAAAGGGATATGATCAACACCAAAAGCTTGAATTGAATCCACCAGAGAAGAAAAGAGAACGAAGAATGATAACTTGAAGCTCCGTTTGTATCTTCTTGAGAATCATCGGATAATAACATTGACGAAAAAGAATGGAGAGACTTCCCATCAATAAAATGATACTTGATTAAGACATCTGATTCCTCGAAGGAAAAAGGGTGGGAGGGCGGGAAAAACAAAGGCAACTTGGAGACGGATGAAACAAACACCGTTGACGAAAACATAGATTGATCTCGCGAATGAAAAAAAATGATAGAATCATCTTGAAGAGAAACACGCCGGTTGCAAAAGAATTAACATGACAATCTCGATGATCAATAAGGATTAGTATTCACATAGAAATATGATAACACCGCTTAGCAAAGGTATGAAATCAACACTAATACCACAAACTAAAACAAAACAAAGGATTGGCTTGCAAAATAAACCGGAACAAACATATGATAGATCCCATATTGTATCATGTGTCTGCTGGAAAGATTATCCTAGGAGCTACTTGAATTCCCACTTATAAACTCCCGAAACTTTCTGGTTATGCAATCAGGTGTTGGGGATACATGGGAAGCATAATATCTCACCCAAACTAACAAATCCTACATCCAGTTGTATCCATCCTTCAACACATAACCAAGAAACATTCGGAAATCATTTACCTCAACCTTCGAAAAACATCCGTTATACGAGTTATGGCAATACTCCCGAACTCCCGCCCCAGTACTGGGTGGCGTCGAGGTTATCTCACCAACAACTGCATAAAAGAGATTTTCGATGTCGGCGAACTCAGGTATTCCAGAACTGCAACGATAAAATTGTGACGACAACACCTCGGAGCTCAACTCCCCGGGACACTGCCACAACCCCTAAATGTCAGGAGGCACCAAGGACAATGTTCTCGTCACAAAACCATTGGAACGATTCCAAGATACCCGTGTGATCCTAATTTTTTTAGTGAAATTTGAGGAGAGAAGAGTCAAAACTCTACGTCATGATGCCTCACCAGAGCGACGAAGGGACTGAGGAGTAAAAAGAATCCTACTCTCCGATATATATAATCCTAAGACTCAAAACATTTTGTTCTAGACTCAACAACGTCAGCGATTCGATCAAGAAGGGGGCTCCTAAGTCGGGGAAGGCTCTGATTACCAACTTGTTACACCCACGATGCGGCTATATCTCCCACGTGTCGGGGCACGACTTAGAGGCATAACCGCATGGTAGGCATGTCGCAAGAGGGTTAATATTTACGCATCCCATGTACTGAATAAGAAAGGGATAAAGAGTTGGCTTACAATCGCACTTCACACAATACATAAATATATTATACATCATCCAAGAATACAATCAAGGTCCGACTACGGAACCAAAATAAAGAAAGACCACCCCAAATGCTAGATCCCCGATCGCCCCAACTGGGCTCCACTACTCATCAACCGGAAATGAAACAAGACAACAATCAAGATCTTCATCGAGCTCCCGCTTGAGCTTGGTTGCGTCACCTACACTGGTATCATCGGCACCTGCAACTGTTTGGAAGTATCTATGAGTCACGAGGACTCAGCAATCTCACACCCACGAGATCAAGACTATTTAAGCTTATGGGTAGGAAAGGGTAATGAGGTGGAGCTGCAGCAAGCACTAAGCATATATGGTGGCTAACATACGCAATTAAGAGCGAGAAGAGAAGCAACGCAACGGTCGTGAACTAGAACTGATCAAGAAGTGATCCTAGAACTACTTACGTACAAACATAACACAAGAACCGTGTTCACTTCCCGGACTCCGCCGAGAAGAGACCATCATGGCTACACACGTGGTTGATTCATTTTAATTAGGTTAAGTGTCAAGTTTTCTACAACTGGACATTAACAAATTCCCATCTGCCCATAACCGCGGGCACGACTTTCGAAAGTTCAAACCCTGCAGGGGTGTCCCAACTTAGCCCATCACAAACTCTCACGGTAAACGAAGGATATTCCTTCTCCCAGGAAGACCTGATCAGACTTGGAATCCCGGTTACAAGACATTTCGACATTGGTAAAACAAGACCAGCAAAGCCGCCCGGATGTGCCGACAAATCCTGATAGGAGCTGCACATATCTCGTTCTCAGGGCGCACCGGATGAGCCAGACGTCGGGTTGACATAGACCCTGGTTGCCCAGGGGGCGCCGGACATCGCTCAGGTTGGACCAACACTTAGAGAAGCACTGGCCCGGGGGGTGGGGGGGGGGGTTAAAATAAAGATGACCCTCGGGCTCTGGAAACCCAAGGAAAAAAGGCTAGGTGACGCAAATGTAAAACCAAGGTTGGGCCTTACTGGAGGAGTTTTATTCAAAGCGAATTGTCGAGGGGTTCCCATAACACCCAATCGCATAAGGAACGCAAAATCAAGGAACATAACACCAGTATGACGGAAACTAGGGCGGCAAGAGTGGAAGAAAACACCAGGCATAAGGCCGAGCCTTCCACCCTTTACCAAGTATATAGATGCATTAATTAAATAAAATATATTGTGATATCCCAAACAATGTTCCAACATGGAACAAACTTCATCTTCACCTGCAACTAGCAACGCTATAAGAGGGGCTGAGGAAAAGCGGTAACATATCCAAACAACGGTTTGCTAGGAAAGGTGGGTTAGAGGCTTGACATGGCAATATGGGAGGCATGATATAGCAAGTGGTAGGTATCGCGGCATGGCAATAGAGCGAGCAACTAGCAAGCAAATATAGAAGTGATTTCGAGGGTATGATCATCTTGCCTGAGATCCCACAAAGAAAAAGAACGAGTCCATGAAGAAGACAAACGGACAAAGTCAAACAAATCCTCACAAACACGACGTTATCGGAACTAACCCGAAGAAGCAACACCGGAAAGAAGCAAACAACATGGTAAACAACCATCACATAAGCATGGCATGATGCACAACCAAGTATGATGCATGTCCGGTTTAAAGAGGCATGTCATTGGCAAAATGCACAAACAATCCTACAAATTAAGTGGAGCTCAATATGCAACGAGTTGCATATTGACGAAACACCACAACAAGTGATTTAGTTCGAATCTCATTTATGTACCCAACAATATTAAATGTTGATTAACATGGCAAGAGGTGAAGCATAATTAAACTAACTATCTAGTCAAGTTTAAATGAGGACGGAAATAACAAACAACAATTCCGGAAAATCCTCATGTGCATATTTTAGGTTTGGTACTGTTCTGCCCTAAACCATATTTTAGAGTTGTTAAACATGCAAAGTGATGCCACCATGTTAAACTAGGCATTTTTCTACCCCATTTACATATAAAGATTATTATTTTTGGAGCTACGGTTATTTAGTTAAGAAATAAAGCATTATAGCATGGAAATAGGGCAAATTTAAACAAAAAACATCTTAAACATTTTAAACATACATGAAAGTTGGATATTATGAAACTAGACACAATTTTAAGCATTTTACATATAAAGTTAGTTTTAATCCGATGCACGGTTAATTAGTTAGGATATGCATGAAGGCTAGGGACTTTTCTATAAAAACTGCAGTCTCTGGTTAAATGCGAAAATCACAACATCAGAAAAAAATACAACAGGCTGAAACTGGAGGTGCTGGGAGCTGCTCACATTGGGCCAAGCCTAGCTGGAGGAGAGGCTGGGCCGCGATGAGGCACAAGGCGAGGCCGGCAGGGAGCGAATGCAGGCCGTGGGGCAGGGGAGGCCCACGGGCGGCGAAGGCGACCAGTGGACGGGCAAGGCTGCTGTGCTGGCGTGGTACATGGTCAACGCGCGCTAGAGTTGTTGCGGGCTCGAGGAAGAAGCAGAGGAGGTCGCGGGAAAAAGGGGTCGAGCTCCTCTGTTCGGTGCAGAAACGAGCAGAGGCCGACGCCGATGGGGACCCAGGGCGGCGCGGCTGATCCGGGGCACGGGCGCGACGTCTGAGGCAGGACCTGCAGGATCCACGGCGGGAACTACAAGGCCATGGCGCGGTGCTCCGGCGGCTGTCAAATAAACAGCGGCGGCGCTGGTTACACAAGAGAAGGGAAAAATGAAGGAGAGAAGGAAGAGGGCTCGCAGGACGAGGCTCACAGGTCCTCGGGGTGCCGGCGACCGTCGGGCAAGGTGGCGAAGGAGACGAGCCCGAGGCCCATGCGGGCGTCCATGGCTAGGAGTCGGGTGCCTGTGAACGAGAGAGAGGCGCTGAGATGGAGAAAGGAGAAGCACGGGGGAAGAGAAGACGAGGTAGGAGGGACGACACTGGCTGCTGCTGCTGGGGTCGGTTGCTGGTCGAGGTAGCCGGCCGGCGTGGAAGAACTCAGACGCCCATGTCGTTTTCCCCTGGTTGGCCGCTGGTGCTACTCCGGCAGGGAGGTGGAGGCGCACGGGAGGCTCGGGCGTGAGGTCACATGTTCGGCTGCTGCGGCACGGGAACGAGGAGGCAAGGGGATTAGGCGCGGCTGCGCTGGTCTCCGGCGAGGCCGCTCGAAGATGGGGACCTCAGGCAGGGGAGCTCGGGCTCCTGGATCAAGAGGGGAGGCACGAGAAGGGTGGACTCGAAGGGATGCAGTGGTTTGGTGGCGGCGGAAATCAAGGAGATTGACATAGTAATTGACCACGGGTACCCCGAAAACGGCAAGACGATATTTTAAGACATCGGGGCTAGCAAAGCCCCTCAGTCCGACTGCCGGCTACCGACTACACCAACCTGCCGGCTGCCGACTACACGAACCAGCCGGCTGCCGACTGCACCAACCAGTCGGCTGCTGACTGCAGCCCGACCCGACACCGACAAGACACCGACGGGACGGCCGTACCCGAGCACTATTCACGTGTCACTCCAGCCATCATGTATAGTGTCACTTGTCCCCTGGCACTATTTATGAAGTGACGCAGGGGACAAGCATGACACCCCACCATGCCTTGCCCATGCCACCACTTAGCTTAGATGATAAGCTAGCCACACTATATATATGAGCATCCATCCATCCATGCACCACATGCTCACACTCACGCATGGACGCACATGCCCTCACGGCCATGCATGCCATGAGACTAGCCGGCCACAAGGCACTCAGGCTACACATATATACGAGATCAGATGCCTTTGGCACTGATCTCAGATACAGTTCCAGGAGCACTTTGTACTGCCCGATGTACACCCCACATATATACTCAGACATGCAGGAGTAGGGGTATTATCTCTCCGGAGAGCCCCGAACCTGGGTAACTAGCGCGTGCTACTCGCATACCCGCTCCCGGGCCTATCAGCAGCAGTCTTACCCTCACACTAAGCCCTTGTGGCATCTGTCGACTCGCAAGCCCCCCGTGAGAATACCACGACAGTTGTCGCCCACCTGGGGCGGTACTACTGCTATGCTACCATGCTGCTGCTGGTTTCGCAGTCCGGGCGGGACCCCTTTTTCTTCATAACCTCCGCCGTGGCGTCGCGCCCTCTCTCCGGTAGCGCTCGAGGGCTCGACATCGACCCGTCCCTAGAGCGGCCGCGAGGGGTGGTGCGTCTTCGCCGTCGGCCTCGCCATCTCCGTCATCACCACCGCAACGCCGACCGTCTGTCCGCACGCGCGCCGCACGCAGGGCCTCATTTTGGTCGGCCGTGTCCATCCACGCGCCGCTCGCGTATGCTTCCCTCCGTGTTGCACCTTGCTCCGGTTGAAACACACATTGGCTCCTCCACATACCATCTACAAGCTAGCTAGATGCAAGTCAAGCCACAGTCATAAGCATATCCCAGATAATCCCACACCATGGTTACGCACTAGCCAAGATGCAATCCAGAGATTCCCCGTGCGCAAACTTATGCCTAGCAAGCTAGCTAGTAGAGTCAACAGAGTCAGCTGCGTGCATGCTGGCTTAGCTAGCCAGCTTGGCCCGTGTGCATGCAGGCGGCCAGCCAAACTGGCGGTGGTGGCGCGATTGTAGCCACGCGCGCCGGCCAGCCACCCCTGCCTCGCTCCGACCAGATTCGGCTCTGGCCTCGTGTCAACACCGCCCGCTCGCGTCCAGCGCGCCAGCTCCGCTCTAGCCTGCTGCTGCTCCGGGTCGGCTCTCACCCCGTGCGCCTGGCCTCTTCAGCCGGCAACCACGCCGTCCGCCACGTCCCCGCGCCGTCTGGCCATGTGAGTCCCGCTCCGCCTCACGCGCACCCACAGTCGGTCGCGCCGGGCTTGCCTGCATCCGCGGTGCCTTTCTGCGCTTCACGGCTCCGCACGTCACACCTCCCGGCCGACTTCCACCAAGTCCGTCTTCCCCATGCCACGCCGGCTGCGCCTCGCCACTCCAGCCGGCTCCGCCTCGCCGCTCCAGCCGGCTCCGCCTCACGCCGTGCCGGCTGCCGCCCCGGCCGCATCCCTGATGCTGCTGGCCCCGCGACGTCCCGCCTCCGCATGTGCCGCCCCGCGGCTCCGCGACCCCGCGCCTACGCCGGTCCGCCCGTGGCCGCCTGCCCCGCGCACCTCCTCTACGGCCGCGCCCCGCCCCCCGGCTTCCCCAGCCGACTGATGCCACACGCTGATGGGCCAGCTCCCGTGCTGGCCGACTCCCCGGCCACCCGGCCGGCCCGGCTGCCTACCGACTACATGCCCCCGCACCGCCTTCCGCTGCTCGGCAGCTGCGGCCGGCTGCTCGTGCTGGAAGGGGCCAGCTGCCCAAGAGAAAATAGAAACGTGAGGTCGGCTCGGGGGAAAGAAAAGTCAAGAGCTGTTGCCGGGTAAAAAAAGAAAAAAAGATAGAGAAAGAGCATTACGTCCGGCTGAGAAAGTGGCCAGGTGCTGAGGAAGAAGAAACGTGCCCGTCCGGCTACCAGCAGTCGGCGGACAAAGAGAAAAGAGCAGGAAAAAGATTGTTGCCAGGTGGAGAAAAGTCAGGCCGGGTGCCCACCTGACTGCTCGTGCACAAGAAGCGTCCGGCTGTCGACAACCGGCAAAAGAGAAGAAGACAAATTAGCTGCCGGAAGATCCGGCCCGACTGCTCAGCAGTCGGCCCGAATCTCGGGGCTACACCCAGCGGGTGCGCTGACGCACCCCCGCGAAGATGAAGACAAAGTAGCTGCCGGAAGATCCGGCCCGACTGCTCAGCAGTCGGCCCGGATCTCGGGGGCTACACCCAGTGGATGCGCTGGCGCGCCCCGACGGAAGATTGCAGACAAGAGAAGAGTTTTGTCCGGCTCCCAGTAGCCGGCAGAAGAGAAGAATAAAGGGCGTTGCAAGACGCCTCGCCGCCTGGCCGGTCAAGCCTGACCGGCCGGGACCCCCCCCCATTCGAGCACCCGGGGGCTACACCCAGCGGGTGCGCCGACGCGCTCCTCGAGCGCCGAGTCGCGCCTGCTGTTTTCGACGACCGCGACTACACAAAAATCAATGTGAGCTCCTCGCCCGCATATTTTTGCATCACGCAAGAACGGATAACTCCGAGCGATGCTCGGGTGCTATCTCCGCATTTTTTTATTATAGTTGCATCACTGTTCGCCCCGGCGCCAGCCAGAGTTGGCCCGGGGCTGGCCGCTTGGCCTGAGACGTTAGTTCCCACAGACGGCTTAGTAGCATGCGCAGTACCAAAGGCTCACTCTTAGTCACAGACTGCAGAGCGGCTGTCCGGCTAGCAAGGGTGAATGCTGGAGGCCACCCACGCGAAAAACGTCCGAGAAGAAAAACGGTTTGGGCGACCCGGCCGTTTTCCTTTACAAGTATCTACTCGGTTGAATCTGCTCCTAGACTCTGAGTACTGTACACTCCACTTCGCGGCCCACTCTTAGCCACAGACCACAGAGCGGCTGTCCGGCAAGCAAGAGCACAAGCCAAAAAGCGGAGGGAACATGAAAAAGATTAAGGGGGCTCGGACAAAGCCGAGTCGGCACCCTCCGCATAAAACTTGCAATGCTAAAAGCAAACATTTGATATATCTGCGTGGACTAACTTTGTCTTTTTCATGACCATTTCCATGAACACTCGCCAAAAAACCTCCGCCCAACTTTGCCAAGTTGCCCGGAGGCTTGGGGGCTACTGACGAAGTAATTGACCACGGGTACCCCGAAGACGGCAAGACCATATTTCAAGACATCGGGGCTAGCAAAGCCCCTCAGTCCGACTGCCGGCTACCGACTACACCAACCTGCCGGCTACTGACTACACCAACCAGCCAGCTGCCGACTACGCCAACCAGCCGGCTGCCGACTGCGCCAACCAGCCGGCTGCCGACTGCAGCCCGACCCAACACCGACAAGACACTGACGGGACGGCCGTACCCAAGCACTATTCACGTGTCACCCCAGCCATCATGTATAGTGTCACTTGTCCCCTGGCACTATTTATGAAGTGACGCAGGGGACAAGCATGACACCCCACCATGCCTTGCCCATGCCACCACTTAGCTTAGATGATAAGCTAGCCACACTATATATATGAGCATCCATCCATCCATCCACCACATGCTCACACTCATGCATGGACGCACATGCCCTCACGGCCATGCATGCCATGAGACTAGCCGGCCACAAGGCACTCAGGCTACACATATATACGAGATCAGATGCCTTTGGCACTGATCTCAGATACAGCTCCAGGAGCACTTTGTACTGCCCGATGTACACCCCACATATATACTCAGACATGCAGGAGTAGGGGTATTATCTCTCCGGAGAGCCCCGAACCTGGGTAACTAGCGCGTGCTACTCGCATACCCGCTCCCGGGCCTATCAGCAGCAGTCTTACCCTCACACTAAGCCCTTGTGGCATCTGTCGACTTGCAAGCCCCCCGTGAGAATACCACGACAGAGATGGTCGGAGGCAACTTGTTAGCTGGATCAGACCTGGGAGGATCTCGAGAGAGAAGGGAGTTGGTGGGGTGGCGGCTGAAAGAAAGGGATGGATGGGACGGCTCCTCAGATTAGGGTTAGGCGTCTATTATTTATAGGAAGGGTTAGCTTAGGACTACTCGGTCCCTCCAATCGTAATCGGGCAGATGAGAATAAATAGCTTAGGGGAGCCCAACAAAGAATCGGAGATGTTTTAGGGATGTTTGGGGATGATCCGGACCCAACGGTGACGACTGTCCGGGTTGGGTTCGGGACAACTTTCGGACGCGCACTCGAGGGGGGGTCGATGCACTGTGCAAGGAGGGGTATGAGGGGTGTTTTCGGACCGTGCGATCACCATCGGATGGCTCCGGACGCGAGAAGGGGTACTAGGTGGGCTGTGTAGGAGGGTGTGAGCTGAGAGGAGAGGAAAGGAGGCAGCCCGGCAACCGTTTCCGGAGACCGAAAACGTCCGACGTTAGACCGACTATACTATCGCTATAGTAATCCATTGGGGCATCAAACGGACTCCGAATGCGATGAAACTTGGCAGGTGGCCTACCTACACTATAGTAAGACCACACGCCAGCTTTCAACCCATTCCGAGAAAATTTTCCAGCCACTTATAAAATAATATTCGGATGTGCCGCGGGCGCGTGCAAGTGTGTCTGGGCTCAGAACGGACAACGGACGGAACTGGGGGAACCTGGACGGATGCAAGTTTTGAAAACATGATGATGCAATACGGATGATGACATGGCAAGATGCGACACGCAAGAAAATGATGTGGCAAAGGCAATGAATAACTGGAAGACACCTGACGCAACGGTCTCGGGGCGTCACATTATGGCGGTTGGAATTATGTTTCGTCGACTCCCATAGGGTTTCTGGAATATTTGGGGATTTATAGGGTGAAGAGGCGGTGCGGGAGATCACCAAGCGGGGCACGACCACCCCTAGGCGGGCCTGGGCCTCCTGGCGCACCCTGGTGTGTTGTGCCCACCTCGGGCCTCCCCTCTGGTACTTCTTTGGCCCACTGGGTGTCTTATGGTCCAGAAAAATTCTCCAAAAAGTTTTGTTGCGTTTGGACTCCTTTTGGTACTGATATTTTGCGAAGTAAAAAACAAGCAAAAAAACAACATCTGGCACTGGGCACTATGTCAATAGGTTAGTCCCAAAAAATGATATAAAGTTGCTATAAAATGGTTGTAAAACATCCAAGAATGATAATATAACAGCATGGAACAATAAAAAATTATAGATACATTGGAGATGTATTAGCATCCCCAAGCTTAATTCCTGCTCGTCCTCAAGTAGGTAAATGATAAAAATGGAATTTTTGATGTGGAATGCTGCCTAACATGTTCATTTCATATTCTTTTCTTTGTAGCATGGACATCAATTTGGACTTTTATTGATTCAAAGCAATAGTCTAGTTTTGACACGAAGATTTCAATACTCAAGTATTAACAAGCAACCATGTCTTTCAAAATATCAACACTAAAGAATGTTATCCCTAGCCTATCATGCTCAATCATTGATCCATTCATGAAACAGACTCACATATTAGCTACATCCAATGATCAAGTATGATCATAGTGCTCCCTAGTTGGTGCTTTATAAGAGAAGATGGAGACTCAAATAAAAATAAAAATTGCATGAAGTAAATAGATAGGCCCTTCGCAGAGGGAAGTAGGGATTTGTAGAGGTGTCAGAGCTTAAAGCAAAAAATGAGAGATAATTTTTTTGAGAGGCATACTTTTCCCATCAACAAAAATGACCGAGTAATTCCCAACACTTTCCATGCTAGATATATCATAGGTGGTTCCCAAATAGAAAATAAAGTTTATTCCTTTTTCACCATTCTTTCACAATCCATGGCTAGCCGTATCCATGGGTGCCTTCCATACCAACACTTTCCAAGGAATATATTATTTGACAACATAAAGGAAATTTCTTTTTCATTTCGGGACTGGGCATCCCTATTACCACCATACTTTTGTGCAATGACAAGTGAAATAAACACTCATCTTGAGAATAACACATATAGCATGGAAAATGTTGGCCACCCCCCACCGCTTAATGAGCGGTAGGAGAACACAAAAGGGAAATTCATTATGAAAATTAGAGATGGCACATACAAATTTGCTTAGAACGGCACAGAAATACCGCATATAGCTAGCTATAGTGGACTCATATGGAAAAACTGGGTTTAAAGATTTTGGATGCACAAGTAGTATTCCGACTTAGTACAAGTGGAGGCTAGAAAATAGATATAGAAGGAACACACCATGAAATAAAAAATCACATAAGCGAGCATTAAGCATAACTAATAGCGAATAATGCACCACAAGTAGGATTTAATTTCATTGCATAACTATTGACTTTCGTGCTTGCATAGGGAATCACAAACCTTAACACCAATATTCTTACTAAAGCATAATTATTCACCAACGTGACTCGCGTATTGCTATCATCATATCCCAAAACTATTATAAAGAATCAAGCTTATTTTGCCAATGATCTTCATGAAAGTTTTTGTTATATCTCTCTTGAATATCTATCACTTTGGGACTAATTTCATATGTTGCATTTGGTAAGCTCAAAAAAGTGAAGAACATGAGCATAAATTTTTTATTCTTTCAAAATAATATAAGTGAAGCATGAGAGAATTTATTTAAAAATTTAATAACTCTCAAATAAATCTAAGTGAAGCATGAGAGCATTTCTTGAAAAATATTAAAGCACACCATGCTCAAAAAGATATAAGTGAAGCACTAGAGAAATTTCACAGCTCAAACTTTTTAAGTGAAGCATATAGAGCAATTCTAACAAATCATAGCATAATTTTGGCTCTCTCAAATAGGTGTGTCCAGCAAGGATAGATGATACAAACCAAAAGCAAAATAAGCAAAGACTCATATAATACAATACGTGATACGTCTCCAACGTATCTATAATTTTTGATTGCTCCATGCTATTATATATTCTGTTTTGGATGTTTAATGGGCTTATTTATACACCTTTACATTATTTTTGGGACTAACCTATTAACCGGAGGCCCAACCCAAATTGCTGTTTTTTTGCCTACTTCAGTGTTTTGCAGAAAAAGAATATCAAACGGAGTCCAACGGAATGAAACCTATGGGAGCGTGATTTTTGGAACAAACATGATCTAGAGGACTTGGAGTGGACGTCAAGCAATCAACGAGGAGGCCACAAGGCAGGGGGGGCGCCTACCCCCTGGGCGCGCCCTCCACCCTCGTGGGCCCGTCGTGGCTCCACCGACCTACTTCTTCCTCCTATATATACCTACGTACCATGAAAACATCCAGGAGCACCATGAAACCCTATTTCCACCGCTGCAACCTTCTGTACCCAAGAGATCCCATCTTGGGGCCTTTTCCGGAGCTCCGCCGGAGGGGACATTGATCACGCAGGGCCTCTACATCAACTCCATGGCCCCTCCGATGACGTGTGAGTAGTTTACCTCAGACCTTCGGGTCCATAGTTATTAGCTAGATGGCTTCTTCTCTCTCTTTGGATCTCAAGACATAGTTATCCTCGATTCCCTTAGAGATCTATTCGATGTAACTCTTTTTGCGGTGTGTTTGTCGAGATCCAATGAATTGTGGGTTTATGATCAAGATTATCTATGAACAATATTTGAATCTTCTCTGGATTCTTTTATGTATGATTGGTTATCTTTGCAAGTCTCTTCGAATTATCAGTTTGGTTTGGCCTACTAGATTGATCTTTCTTGCAATGGGAGAAGTGCTTAGCTTTGGGTTCAATCTTGCGGTGCTCGATCCCAGTGACAGAAAGGGAAACGACATGTATTGTATTGTTTCCATCGAGGATAAAAAGATGGGGTTTATATCATACTGCATGAGTTTATCCCTCTACATCATGTCATCTTGCTTAAGGTGTTACTCTGTTCTTATGAACTTAATATTCTAGATGCTTGCTGGATAGCGATCGATGTGTGGAGTAATAGTAGTAGATGCAGGCAGGAGTCGGTCTACTTGTCACGGACGTGATGCCTATATACATGATCATACCTAGATATTCTCATAATTATTCGCTTTTCTATCAATTGCTCGACAGTAATTTGTTCACCCACCGTAATACTTATGCTATCTTGAGAGAAGCCACTAGTGAAACCTATGGCTCTCGGGTCTATTCTCCATCATACAAGTTTCCAATCTATTTTATTTTGCAATCTTTACTTTCAATCTATATCATAAAAATACCAAAAATATTTATCTTATTATTATTATCTTTACCAGATCTCACTCTTGCAAGTGACCGTGAAGGGATTGACAACCCCTTTATCGCGTTGGTTGCGAGGTTCTGATTTGTTTGTGTAGGTACGAGGTGACTCGCGCTTGGTCTCCTACTGGATTGATACCTTGGTTCTCAAAAACTGAGGGAAATACTTATGCTGCTTTGCTGCATCACCCTTTCCTCTTCAAGGGAAAACCAACGCATGCTCAAGAGGTGGCAAGAAGGATTTCTGGCGCCGTTACCGGGGAGACCTATGCCAAGTCAAAACATACCAAGTACCCATCACAATTCTTATCCTCCGCATTACATTATTTTCCATTTGCCTCTCATTTTCCTCTCCCCCACTTCACCCTTGCTGTTTTATTCGCCCTCTTTTTCGTCCGCCCTTTCTTTCGCTTGCTTTGTCATTATGGCTAGTCCTTTATCTCCCGAAAATGAGGTCCTTAATTTTAAACAAAGGGAGGGAGAAGATCTAAAAGATTCTTGGTTCAGAATTTGCAATGCGCAAAATAAATCTACTAGGAAGCAATCTACTTCCGTTCTTCTTCACAATTTTTATGTAGGCATCATTCTTTGGAATATATATATTCTTGATACCATTACCGGAGGAAATTTCTTGGGTAGCCAAACTTTTGATTCTTACAATGCTATGATAGATTTGTTTGGCACACCACCTCTCTTGGTTGATGGAACTATTTTAACTTTGGAACATGTGACGCAACGGCTTGAAATTATTGAAAATAAAGTTGCCACCGTAGAGTTAATTGAAAATTTGGATAGAAAGATCCATAAACAAATTACCGAATACGGATCTAAGGTAGGAGTTGCTCTTAAATTTTTTAAAGAAAAGGGACCTTTGGTTAATGAAAAGATAGATCAAGATTCCACTAGAATTGATAAAATTGAGGATATTATTACCAACCTAGGGTCTAACTTTTCTTCCTTGAAAAACACTCCTTCTAATGCTAAGATTGCCAAATTGATGTATGTTCCTAAAAATAAGGGTGAAACTTCTAGTAAGGGAAATGCGGACCTCAAATCCATAAGTGTTCACCCAAATTTTCTCACTATCCTTAAGGAACCTTTTGCTACAAATGATTTTCTTGATTTCTTGCCTAGGAGTTTGATAATTAATAAAAATAAAGAAACTCCTAGGAGTTACAGGTGTCTTATTGAAGAATTACCTACCAAAGATGGCAATACCTAGATCTATCCTTGCTTTTATGCCTAGTAAGGGGCATTAAACGATAGCGCTTATTGGGAGGCAACCCAATTTTATTTTTATTCCTTGCTTTTTGTTCCTGTTTAGTAATAAATAATTTATATAGCCTCTGTTTTGGTTGTGTTTTTTGTGTTTAATTAGTGTTTGTACCAATTAGAACCGTTGGGACGACTTGGGGAAAGTCTTTTTGATCTTGCTGTAAAAAACAGAAACTTCAGCGCTCATGAGAATTGCTGCCATTTTTTATTGGAGAATTCTATTTAGTTAATTATTTTTTCAGATTATTAATAGATAAATTCCTCACATCCAGCAATTTATTTCAGAATTTTTTGGGTTCCAGAAGTTTGCGTTAGTTACAGATTACTACAGACTGTTATGTTTTTGACAGATTCTGTTTTTCATGTGTTGTTTGCTTATTTTGATGAATCTATGGCTAGTAATAGAGTTTATGAACCATATAAAAGTTGTAATACAGTAGGTTTAACACCAATATAAATAAAGAATGAGTTTATTACAGTACCTTGAAATGGTGTTTTGATTTCTTTCGCTAATGAAGCTCACGAGATTTTCTGTAAAGTTTTGTGTTGTGAAATTTTCAAGTTTTGGGTAAAGATTTGATGGATTATGGAACAAGGAGTGGCAAGAGCCTAATCTTGGGGATGCCCAAGGCACCCCAAGGTAAATCCAAGGACACAAAAAGCCTAAGCTTGGGGATGCCTCGGAAGGCATCCCCTCTTTTGTCTTCGTTCATTGATAACTTTACTTGGAGCTATATTTTATTCACCACATGATATGTGTTTTGCTTGGAGCGTCTTGTATGATTTGAGTCTTTGCTTTTTAGCTTACCACAATCATCCTTGCTGTACACACCTTTTGAGAGAGACACACATAAATCAGAATTTATTAGAATACTCTATGTGCTTCACTTATATCTTTTGAGCTATATAGTTTTTGCTCCAGTGCTTCGCTTATATCTTTTAGAGCACGACGGTGGTTCTATTTTATAGAAATAATTGATCTATCATGCTTCACTTATATTATTTTGATAGTCCTTTAGAACAACATGGTAATTTTCTTTTAGGAATAATAAAAAACTTTCATATAAGTGCATTGAATACTATGAGAAGTTTGATACTTGATAATTGTTTTGACATATGGAGATGGTGATATTAGAGTCATGCTAGTTGAGTAGTTGTGAATTTGGGAAATACTTGTGTTGAAGTTTGTGATTCCCGTAGCATGCACGTATGGTGAACTGTTATGTAATGAAGTCGGAGCATGATTTATTTATTGATTGCCTTCCTTATGAGTGGCGGTCGGGGACGAGCGATGGTCTTTTCCTACCAATCTATCCCCCTAGGAGCATGCGCTTAGTACTTTGTTTCAATAACTAATAGATTTTTGCAATAAGTATGTGAGTTCCTTATGACTAATGTTGAGTCCATAGATTATACGCACCCTCACCCTTCCACATTTGCTAGCCTCTCTATCACCGCGCACTTTTCGCCGGTATTATACACCCACCATATACCATCCTGAAAACAGTCACCATACCTAACTATTATGGCATTTCCATAGCCATTCCGAGATATATTGCCATGCAACTTTGCACCGTTCCATTTGTTATGACACGCTTCATCATTGTCACATTGCCATGCATGATCATGTAGTTGACATTGTATTTGTGGCAAAGCCACCTTTCATAATTTTTTCATACATGTCACTCTTGATTCATTGCATATCCCGGTACACCACCAGAGGCATTCACATAGAGTCATATTTTGTTCCAAGTATCGAGTTGTAATTCTTGAGTTGTAAATAAAAAGAAGTGTGATGATCATCATTATTAGAGCATTGTCCCAGTGAGGAAAGGATGATGGAGACTATGATTTCCCCACAAGTCGGGATGAGGCCTCGGACGAAAAAAAGAGAGAAAAGAGGCCAAAAGAAAAAAAAGAGAGAAAGAAGGCCCAAATAAAAAAATGAGAGAAAAAGAGAGAAGGGACAATGTTACTATCCTTTTTCCACACTTGTGCTTCAAAATAGCACCATGATCTTCATGATAGAGAGTCTCCTATGTTGTCATTTTCATAAACTAGTGGAAATTTTACATTATAGAACTTGGCTTGTATATTCCAATGATGGGCTTCCTCAAATTGCCCTATGTCTTCGTGAGCAAGCAAGTTGGATGCACACCCACTTAGTTTCTTTTGTTGAGCTTTCATACACTTATAGCTCTAGTGCATCCGTTGCATGGCAATCCCTACTCACTCACATTGATATCTATTGATGGGCATCTCCATGGCCCGTTGATACGCCTAGTTGATGTGAGACTATCTTCTCCTTTTTGTCTTCTCCACAACCACCATTCTATTCCACCTATAGTGCTATGTCCATGGCTCACGCTCATGTATTGCGTGAAAGTTGAAAAAGTTTGAGAACATCAAAAGTATGAAACAATTACTTGGCTTGTCATCACGGTTGTGCATGATTTAATATTTTGTGTGATGAAGTAGAGCATAGCTAGACTATATGATTTTGTAGGGATAACTTTCTTTGGCCATGCTATTTTGAGAAGACATGATTGCTTAGTTAGTATGCTTGAAGTATTATTATTTTTATGTCAATATTAAACTTTTATCTTGAATCTTTCAGATTTGAACATTCATGCCACAATAAAGAAAAATTACATTGAAAAATATGTTAGGAAGCATTCCACATCAAAAATTCTGTTTTTATCATTTACCTACTCGAGGACGAGGAGGAATTAAGCTTGGGGATGCTTGATACGTCTCCAACGTATCTATAATTTTTGATTGCTCCATGCTATTATATATTCTGTTTTGAATGTTTAATGGGCTTATTTATACACCTTTATATTATTTTTGGGACTAACCTATTAACCGGAGGCCCAACCCAAATTGTTGTTTTTGCCTATTTCAGTGTTTTGCAGAAAAAGAATATCAAACGGAGTCCAAACAGAATGAAACCTTCGGGAGCGTGATTTTTGGAACAAACGTGACCCAGATGACTTGGATTGGACGTCAAGAAATCAACGAGGAGGCCACAAGGCAGGGGGCACGCCTACCCCCTTGGCGCGCCCTCCACCCTTGTGGGCCCCTCGTGGCTCCACCGACCTACTTCTTCCTCCTATATATACCTACGTACACTGAAAACATTCAGGAGCACCATGACACCCTATTTCCACCGCTGCAACCTTCTGTACCCAGGAGATCCCATCTTGGGGCCTTTTCCGGAGCTCCGCCGGAGGGGGCATTGATCATGGAGGGCCTCTACATCAACTCCATGGCCCCTCCGATGATGTGTGAGTAGTTTACCTCAGACCTTCGGGTCCATAGTTATTAGCTAGATGGCTTCTTCTCTCTCTTTGGATCTCAATACAAAGTTCTCCTTAATTCTCTTGGAGATCTATTCGATGTAACCCTTTTTGCGGTGTGTTTGTTGAGATCCGATGAATTATGGGTTTATGATCAAGATTATCTATGAACAATATTTGAATCTTCTCTGAATTCTTTTATGTATGATTGGTTATCTTTGCAAGTCTCTTCGAATTATAAGTTTGGTTTGGCCTACTAGATTGATCTTTCTTGCAATGGGAGAAGTGCTTAGCTTTGGGTTCATTCTTGCGGTGCTTGATCCCAGTGACAGAAAGGGAAGCGACACGTATTGTATTGTTTCCATCGAGGATAAAAAGATGGGGTTTATATCATATTGCACGAGTTTATCCCTCTACATCATGTTATCTTAGTTAAGGCGTTACTCTGTTCTTATGAACTTAATACTCTAGATGCATGTTGGATAGCGGTCGATGTGTGGAGTAATAGTTGTAGATGCAGGCAGGAGTCGGTCTACTTGTCACGGACGTGATGCCTATATACATGATCATACCTAGATATTCTCATAATTATTCGCTTTTCTATCAATTGCTCAACATTAATTTGTTCACCCACCGTAATACTTATGCTATCTTGAGAGAACCCACTAGTGAAACCTATGGCCCCCGGGTCTATTCTCCATCATACAAGTTTCTAATCTATTTTATTTTGCAATCTTTACTTTCAATATATATCATAAAAATACCAAAAATATTTATCTTATTATTATTATCTCTATCAGATCTCACTCTTGCAAGTGGCCGTGAAGGGATTGACAACCCCTTTATCGCGTTGGTTGCGAGGTTCTTATTTGTTTGTGTAGGTACGAGGTGACTCGCACGTGGTCAACTACTGGATTGATACCTTGGTTCTCAAAACCGGAGGGAAATACTTACGTTGCTTTGCTGCATCACCCTTTCCTCTTCAAGGGAAAACCAATGCATGCTCAAGAGGTGGCAAGACGCTCCAAGCAAAGCTCATGATATGTGAAGAATAAAAATATAGCTCCAAGTAAAATACCGATGGTCGTTAGAAGAAAGAGGGGATGCCTTCCGGGGCATCCCCAAGCTTAGTTGCTTGGTTCTCCTTGAATAATAACTTCGGGTGTCATGGGGCATCCATAAGCTTAGGCTCTTTTGACTCCTTATTCCTTCATCCATCGTGATCTCACCCAAAACTTGAAAAACTTAAATCACACAAAACTCAACAAACCTTCGTGAGATCCATTAGTATAACAAAGCAAATCACTACTGTAAGTACTGTTTCAAACCCATTCATATTTTATTTATGCATTATACCTAATGTATTCTAACTTTACCATGGCTTACACCCCTCGATATAATCCATAGGTTCATCAAAATAAGCACACGACACAAAGAAAACAGAATCTTTCAAAAGGAAACAGTCTGTATTAATCTGGAAACTTCGTATACTTTTGTAACTCCCAAAATTCTGAAAAATTAGAAAAACGTAGGCAATTTGTATATCACTCTTGTGTAAAAAAAATCAAAATTGTATCGCGCTTCTGTGATTTTAAACAATTCTGCTAGTAGGCGCAAAAGTTTCTCTTTTCAACAAGATCATATCTACTATCACCCAACATGATCCCAAAGGCTTTACTTGGCACAAACACTAATTAAAACATAAGAAACACAACCATAACAGTAGCATAATTGTGTAAACACTCAAGAACGGAAAGAAAAGGCAAAACTAAAATTTATCCATTGGGTTGCCTCCCAACAAGCGCTATAGTTTTATGCCCCTAGCTAGGCATAACACATAGATTCATGTATTATCATATTTAGTTCCCAATTGCTCAATCACACAACCAATATTATTCATAGATTTAGCATGCATATTTTCGATAATAATACTTCTAGGAACAAGATTGAAGAATTCATTTTTGCAAGTAGAGTTTTTTACAACTTCAGCAAAGTTAGGGTGAATACTAATCATCTTAAGATCCTCTTTGTTATTATTAGAAGTTGCATCCTTGTTCTTTGTGACTTGAATAGTCTTGCCAATTTTATGGGAGTTTTTCAATAGTTCTAGCATAAGCAAAAGCAGAGCTTAAATTACTAAAAAAATCTTCCAACTTATCAATCTAAGAAGGGCTCTCTCCAATTATTTCATTAATTATGGCTTCCTTTTCCCTTAGTAATTTGAAAACATCGCCCTCTTTTGACCCAAATTATTAGCAAGATTCTGCATCTTTGTATCCAAGTTTTCAATTTGATCTAAAGTGACCATCTTCTTTTCAATAGCATCTAATATTTGCATAACATGCTCAAGAGTTAAGATTTTTTCATTAATGATGATAGGTGGTGCACCCATTAGATCTACCATGGCATTAAAAGCATCCAAAGATGGACATCAAGAAATTCCCATCGGTAATTGTATCAAGGAAGAATCTATACCAAGTGGTTATGCCCACATAAAAACTGCAAAGAAGAACAACGGTAGATTGCTTACGAATAGATCTATTATGAGCATTGCAAATCCTATACCAAGCATCTTTTAGATTCTCCCCTCCCCTTTGTTTAAAATTAAGAACCTCATTCTCGGGGGTACACACAAATAGTAAGAATTAGCCATAACGACAAAGCAAGCAAGATTGCAAACAAAAAGATGGATCTGACGAGAAAACAACGAACGAAAAAGAGGACGAATAAAATGACAAATTTTTGTGAAGTGGGGGAGATGAAAACGAGAGGCAAATGGCAAATAATGTAAATTGCAAGGAGATGAGATTTTTGATTAGGAACCTGATAGATGTTGATGATGTCTCCCCGGCAATGGCACCAGAAATTCCTTTTGATGTCGCTTAAAACTGCGTCGGTATTTCCCCAAAGAGAAAGGGATGATGCAGTACAGCTACGGTAGGTATTTCCCTCAGTTATGTAACCAAGGTATCAATCCAGTGGGAGAACCTAGAAAAACTATGTAAACAATACCTACACACAAAGAACAAATACTTGCAACCCAACGCGTATGAGGGGTTGTCAATCCCTCTTCGGGTAACAGTGCTAGAAATTGTCAAGTTGACGGGATAAAATTTGTGTACATTGGATAAATAGATTCTATAAAACACGAAATAAAATAAGTAATAAAAAAGGGCAGCAAGGTATTTTTGGGTTTCTGAAATAATAGATCTTAAAATACAAGCGAATACAGATAGATCTCAAAGCAAATATGATAAAGAATAGACCTGGGGCCGTAGATTTCACTAGTGGCTTCTCTCAAGAAATAGCACACGGTGGGTAAACAAATTACTATTGGGCAATTGATAAAAGATCGAATAATTATGATGATATCCAAGGCAATGATCAATATATAGGCATCACGTCCAAGATTAATAGACCGACTCCTGCTTGCATCTACTACTATTACTCCACACGTCGACCGCTATTCAACATGCATCTACTGTATTAAGTTCATGGAGAAACAGAGTAATGCAATAAGAACGATGACATGATGTAGACAAGATCTATTCATGTAGGAATAGCCCCCATCTTATTATTCTTAATAGCAATGTTAAATGCGTGTCATGCTGCCCCTTCTGTCACTGGGAAAGAACACCACAAGATTGAACCCATCACAAAGCACCTCTTCCCATGGCAAGAAAATTGATCTAGTTGGCCTAATTAAACCAAAGATTCAAAGAGGAAATACGAGGCTATGAATAATCATGCATATAATAGATCAAAGAAGACTCAAATAATATTCAGGGATATAGATCTGATCATAAACTCAAAGTTCATCGGATCCCAACAAACACACCGCAGAAAAGTTACATCAAATAGATCTCCAAGAGACCATTGTATTGAGAGAGAGAGAGAGAGCCATCTAGCTACTACCTACAGACCTGTAGGTCTATGTTGAACTACTCATGCATCATCAGAGAGGCACCAATGAGGATAATGAACCCCTCTGTGATGGTTTCTAGATTGGATATCGTGGTTCTGGAACTTGCGGCGGCTAGAATTGTGTTTCGTCAACTCCCCTAGGGTTTCTGGAATATTTGGGGATTTATAGGGTGAAGAGGCGGTGGAGGAGATCATCGAGGGGGGCACAACCCCCTGGGCGCGCCTGGGCCTCCTGGCACGCCCTGGTGGGTTATGCCCACCCCGGGCCTCCCCTCTGGTACTTCGTTGGCCCACTGGGTGTCTTCTGGTCCAAAAGATTTCTTCAAAAAGTTTCGCTGTGTTTGGACTTTGTTTGGTACTGATATTCTGCGAAGTAAAAAACAAGCAAAAAACAACAACTGGCACTGGGCACTATGTCAATAGGTTAGTCCCAAAAAATGATATAAAGTTGCTATAAAATGATTGTAAAACATCCAAGAATGATAATATAATAGCATGGAACAATAAAAAATTATAGATACGTGGAGACGTATCAACCCCGCTGCCACGGGAGGGTAGGACAAAAGATGTGATGCAAGTTCTTATCGCAAGCACGTATGACCATATACAGAATACATGCCTACATTACATCAATGAATTGGAGCTAGTTCTGTGTCGCCCTAGGTTATAACTGTTACATGATGAATGTCATCCAGCATAATTATCCAGCACCGATCCAATGCCTATGAACTTTTCACATATTGATCTTTGCTAAGTTACTACTACTGCTACTGTTGCAATCACTATAAAACTACTACTGTTGCTATTGCTATTGTTACCACCACTATCAATCTATCATATTATTGTGCTACTGATAACTCTGCTACATATATTTAGTTCTCCATGTGTGGCTGAATTGACAACTCAACTGCTAGTACTTGCAAATATTCTTTGGCCCCCCTTGTGTCGAATCAATAAATTTGGGTTGAAGACTCTACCCTCAAAAATGGTTGCGACCCCCTATACTTGTGGGTTATCGAGACCTTTTTTCTGGCGTCGTTGCCGGGGTGCATAGCTCTATTTGCCGAGTCACTTGGGAATTATATCTGCTGATAACTATGAAGAATCTTAAGGATGATAAAACCAAGATCGTTCCCTCTAGAATGATGGGAGGTAAGGAACTGTTATCTAGCTCTACGCTTGATTCACCTTCTATTTTGAGTAAACTTGTGACACCACCACCTGCTATTAATTCTGATATGTTGCAAGTAATTCATGATGCTACTTCTGTTCTGAATGATGCTATTGATGATGCTAATACCTTGCTTGATGACACTATGCCACTAGGTGAATTTCTTGATGAACAACTTGCTAAAGTTAAAGAATTTGAGAATGTGAAATTGATGAAATTATTGAAACTGAAAATTACGACTCGCCTATTGGGCCTAGCTCTAATAGATATGAAATGCCTAAGATACATGAGGGTTATGTCATGGATGGATAGATAGCTAGAGAATTTCTTGCTTTTTATGACAGAGACGATGTTACGAAATTACTATGTAAGCTGAAAGAAAAATCTATGAATGCTAGAATGAAATATGATCCCAAGTTTGCTACTTCACCTTTTTTGTTACTGATAAGGATTATGAATTCTTTGTCGATACTGAGT
This sequence comes from Triticum aestivum, assembly GCF_018294505.1. NCBI lineage: Eukaryota > Viridiplantae > Streptophyta > Magnoliopsida > Poales > Poaceae > Triticum > Triticum aestivum. The sequence goes on along the minus strand of NC_057812.1, from coordinate 515,466,642 downwards.
TAATTACTTTGGTTGAATCTGATCCATTTGGTTATGCAACTGAAACTGTTGTGGCACACTAAATTAAATGATAGAGCCACCCTGTTTGCTCATGAGGAAAAAATTCGCTATTACTATATCCTTAAGTTGTTTCCTTTCTCGCTAAAGGGTGATGCTAGGAAATGGTTTGATACTCTTGCTCCTGATTGTGTGTGTAGTCCCCAGGATATGATTTATTACTTCTCTGAAAAATATTTTCCCGCTCATAAGAAACAAGTTGTCTTACAAGAAATATTTAACTTTGTGCAAACTAAAGAAGAGAATCTCCCTCAAGCTTGGGGGAGGCTTCTCTAGTTACTTAATGCTTTGCCTAAGCACCTTCTTAAGAAAAATGAAATACTTGATACCTTTTATAATGGACTAACAGATGCTTCTAGGGACTACCTAGATAGTTGTCTTGGTTGTGTTTTTAGGGAACGAACTGTTGAACAAGCTGAAGAATTATTGAATAATATATTGAGGAAGATAATGATTGGACACTTCCTGAACCACCACCTAAACCAACTCCTAATAATACGGGTATTCTATTTCTCAGTCCTGGAGATATGCAAGTGCCAAAGAAATCTATGAAGGAAAAAGGCATTATAGCTGAAGATGTTAAGAATTTACCACCTATTGAAGAAATACATGGTCTCGACACCCCGACATAGGTAGTAGAGGTAAATTATCTCATGAGATTTGATGAAGGTGATATCCCTTAATAATAAATCTGCTAGTCAATGCTTGGATGGATTCGATAACTAAATTGTTAAGCAAGAAAATTTTAATGCATGTTTTGAAACAATTGAAACGTAATGCCTACATGATTGATCGCTTGAGTGTCTTGATGTTTATAATTTCTAATGATGTTAAAGGTCTAGGAAAACATGCTTCATGTTGGAAATATGCCCTAGAGGCAATAATAAAGTGGTTATTATTATATTTTCTTGTTCATGATAATCGTTTATTATCCATGTTATAATTATATTGACCAGAAACTCAAATGCATGTGTGGATACATAGACAAGAACATGTCCCTAGTGAGCCTCTATCGAACTAGCTCGTTGATCAAAGATGATTGTGGTTTGCTAGCCATAGACACGAGTTGTCATTTGATAACGGGATCACATCATTGGGAGAATGATGTGATGGACAAGACCCAAACTATAAACGTAGCATATGATCGTATCAAGTTTATTGCTATCGTTTTTTGCATGTCAAGTATTCGCTCCTATGACCATGAGATCAATAAACTCAGTAACACCGGAGGAGTACCTTGTGTGTACCAAATGTCGCAACGTAACTGGGTGACTATAAAGGTGTTCTACGGGTATCTCCGAGGGTGTCTGTTGAGTTGGCATGGATCAAGACTGGGATTTGTCACTCCGTATGACGAAGAGGTATCTCAGGGCCCACTCGGTAATACAACATCACAATGAGCTTGCAAGCAATGTGACTAATGGATTAGCCATGGGATCTTGTACTACGGAACGAGTAAAGAGACTTGCTAGTAATGAGATTGAACTAGGTATGGCAATATCGACGATCGAATCTTAGGCAAGTAACATACCGATGGACAAAGGGAACTGCATACGGGATTATCTGAATCCTTGACATCGAGGTTCGACCGATAAAGATCTTTGTAGAATATGTAAGAACCAATATGGACATCCAGGTCCCGCTATTGGTTATTGAGCGTAGAGGTGTCTCGACCATGTCTACCTAGTTCTCGAACCCGCGGGGTCTACACACTTAACGTTTGGCGATGATATAAATATAGTTGAGTTGTTATGGTGGTAACCGAAGGTTGTTCAAAGTCCCGGATGAGATCCAGGATGTAGCGAGGAACTCCGGAATGGTTAGGAGATGAAGATTGATATATAGGATGCAGGGTATTGATACGTCCATTTTGCATCATGCTTTTATATTGATATTTATTACATTATGGGCTATTATTACACCTTATATCACAATACTTATGCCTATTCTCTCTTATTTTACAAGGTTTACATGAAGAGGGAGAATGCCGGCAGCTGGAATTCTGGGCTGGAAAAGGAGCAAATATTAGACCTATTCTGCACATCTCCAAAAGTCCTAAAACTTCACGGGAGCACGTTTAAGAATATATAAAAAATATTGGGCGAAAGAAGTACCAGAGGGGGGCCACCCACCATCCACGAGGGTGGGGGCGCGCCCTACCCCCTGGGCATGCCCCCTGCCTTGTGGGCCCCCTGGCAGCCCTCTGATGCCCATCATTGGCTATATGGAGTCTTTCGTCCTGGAAAAAATCAAAAGCAAGCTTACGAGACGAAACTCCGCCACCATGAGGCGGAACCTTGGCGGAACCAATCTAGGGCTCCGGCGGAGCTGTTCTGCCAAGGAAACCTCCCTTCGGGAGGGGGAAATCATCACCATCGATCCTCTCATCGGGAGGGGGTCAATCTCCATCAACATCTTCACCAGCACCATCTCATCTCAAACCCTAGTTCATCTCTTGTATCCAATCTTTGTCCTAAAGCCTCAGATTGGTACCCGTGGGTTGCTAGTAGTGTTGATTACTCCTTGTAGTTGATGCTAGTTGGTTTATTCGGTGGAAGATCATATGTTCAGATCCATTATGCATATTAATACCCCTCTGATTATGAACATGAATATGATTTATGAGTAGTTACATTTGTTCCTAAGGAGATGGGAGAAGTCTTGCTATAAGTAGTCAGGTGAATTTGGCATTTGTTCGATATTTTGATGAGATGTATGTTGTCTCTCCTCTAGTGGTGTCATGTGAACGTCGACTACATGACACTTCACCATTGTTTGGGCCTAGAGGAAGGAATTGGGAAGTAATAAGTAGATGATGGGTTGCTAGAGTGACAGAAGCTTAAACCCTACTTTATGAGTTGCTTCGTAAGGGGCTGATTTGGATCCATATGTTTCATGCTATGGTTAGGTTTACCTTAATACTTCTTTTGTAGTTGCGGATGCTTGCAATAGGGGTTAATCATAAGTGGGATGCTTGTCCAAGGAAGAACAATACCCAGGCACCGGTCCACCCACATATCGAATTATCAAAGTACCAAACGCGAATCATATGCGCGTGATGAAAACTAGCTTGACGATAATCCCCATGTGTCCTCGGGAGCGCCTTCCTTTATATAAGAGTTTGTACAGGCTTGTCCTTTGCTACAAAAAGGATTGGGCCATCTTGCTGCACCTTATTTACTTTATTTACTTGTTACCCATTACAAATTACCTTATCACAAAACTATCTGTTACAGATAATTTTAGGGCTTGTAGAGAATAGCTTACTGAAAACTGCTTATCATTTCCTTTTGCTCCTCGTTGGGTTCGACACTCTTACTTATAGAAAGGACTACAATAGATCCCCTACACTTGTGGGTCATCAGATATTGGAGTCTGGAAGTGTTCTGGGGGTACTGGGTTATAGCCAGGAGAACCAAAAAGGGTTTCGGGGGCCCCGACAAATGTTGGGGGGGGGGGGGCTCATGGCCGGGCCAAGGGGACGGAGCACACCAGCCCACCAAGCGGTAGTGCACCCCCTCACCCCATCCCGCGTTTACCAGAGGAGGTGGGACACCCCCTAGGGCTGCCTCCACCTGGCTTGGGGGGCAAGCCACCCTAGGGTTTCCCTAGGGGCGCCCCATCTGTGGTGGATGCCGCCCCCCAGGGGAAACCCTAGGGCGCCCCTTCCTCCTCCCTCCCCCTATATATATTGGGGTAGAGGGAGGGCAGCCGCACCTGATCCATGCCACGGTGCTGCCCTTCCTCTCCCTCGTAGTCCATCTTCTATCTGCATATCTTACCGAAGCTCTAGTGAGATTTCTCCACCACCACCTCCATGACGCCGTCGTGCTGCCGGAGGACTCGAGTTACTACTTCACCATCACTCGCTGGATCGAGGAGGTGAAGGCATCATCAAGCCGTACGTGTGTTGGATGTGGAGGTGCCGTCTGTTTGACACTTGGATCGGGAGTTCACGGGACGGATCGTGATTGGTTCACAAAGATGTTCGACTACATCAACCGCGTTCCTTAATGCTTCCCCTTAGAAATCTACAAGGGTATGTAGATGCAATCTCTCCTCTCATAGATGTTCGTCTCCTAGATTGATCTTGGTGAGCGTAGAATTTTTTTTGTTTCCCATGCAACGTTCCCTAACAGTGGTATCAGAGCCAGGTTTATGCATAGATGACATTAGGAGTAGAACACAAAGGATTTTGTGGGCGTTGATATTCATATTTCTTCCTTCCTTGGTCTTTTCTTAATTCGTGGTATTGCAGGATGAAGCGGCCTGGACGAATTTTACATGTCAACGTACATGAGACTGGTTCCATCGACTGACATGCAACTTGTTGCATAAAGATGGCTGGCGGGTGTCTGTATCTCCCACCTTAGTTGAATCGTATTCGACAAAGGCGGTCCTTGTAGAAGGCTAAATAACAACTTGCATATCACCGTTGTGGCTTTGCGTAGGTAAGAATCGTTCTTGCTAGACACCCATAGCAACCACGTAAAACATGCAACAACAATTAGAGGATGTCTAACTTGTTTTTGTAGGGTATGTTGTGTCATGATATGGCCAAATACATGATGAGATATATTTGATGTATGAGATGATCATGTTTTGTATAGTTAATCACGACTTGCATGTCGATGAATACGGCAAGCGACATGAGCCATATGGTTGTCTTAATTATTATATGACTTGCGTGTTAATCATTAAGCACTATGTAATGCTTTAGTTTATCGCTAAAGAGTAGCAATAGTTGTAGAAGCATGGTTGGCGTGACAACCCCGATAGTGACATGATGATGGAGATCATGATGATAGAGATCCTGGTGTCATGTCGGTGACGATGGAGATCATGTCGGTGCTTTGGAGATGGAGATCAAAAGCACAACATGACGGCCATATCATGCCACTTATGATTTGCATGTGATGTTAGTCCTCTTATAAATCTTATTTTGCTTAGGACGACGGTAGCATTATAAGGTGATCCCTCACTAAAATTTTAGAATAAAATTGTGTTCTCCCCAAGTGTGCACTGTTGCGAAAGTTCACCGTTTGGAAGCACCACATGATGATTGGGTGTGATAGACTCTACGTTCTCATACAATGATGATAACCAACAAGTATAGGGGATCGCAACATTTTTCGAGGGTAGAGTATTCAACCCAAATTTATTGATTCGACACAAGGGGAGCCAAAGAATATTTGCAAGTATTAGCAGTTGAGTTGTCAATTCAACTACACCTAGAGATTAATTATCTGCAGCAAAGCGATCAGTAGAAAAGTAGTATGATAGTTTTGATAGTAGTAGCAACGACAATAGCGACAGTAACAATGATAGCAATAATTTTGTAGCAAGTGTAACCGTAACAGCAGTAGTAGTAAATTAGCAAGAGCAATATAGAGAAATTTGTAAGCATTCGATCGGTGGATTCATAACCTAGATTGATCTAGGGCGTAACCTAGGGCGATACGGCACTAGCTCCAGTTCATAAATGTAATGTAGGCATGTATTCCGTAAATAGTCATACGTGCTTATGGAAGGAACTTGCATGACATCTTTTGTCCTACCCTCCCATGGCAGCGGGGTCCAATTGGAAACTAAGGGATATTAAGGCCTCCTTTTAATAGAGAACCGGAACAAAGCATTAAAACATAGTGAATACATGAACTCCTCAAACTACGGTCATCACCAGAATGTATCCCGACTTCTGTCACTCCGGGGTTTACGGATCATAACACGAAATATGTGACTATAACTTGCAAGATCGGATCTAGAACATAGATATAATGGTGATAACATAAACGGTTCAGATCTGAAATCATGGCACCCGGGCCCATAGTGGCAAGCATTAAGAATGGCAAAGTCATAGCAACATCGATATCAGAACATAATGGATACTAGGGATCAAGCCCTAACAAAACTAACTCGATTACATGATGAATCTCATCCAACTCCTCACCGACCAGCGAGCCTACGAAGGAATTACTCACTCCCAGTGGGGAGCATCATCCAATTGGCGATGGGGAAGGGTTGGTGATGACGAAGATCGAGGATCCCCCTCTCCAGAGCCCCAAATGGACTCCAGATTTGGCCTCCCGGTGAAGAACATGAGGCGGCGGTGGCTCTGCCTCGTGAAACACGACAATTCTTTTTTCTCGATTTTTCTTCGAAAATAGGATTTTATAGGGTTGGAATCAGGGTCTGCGGGGCCACCAGGTGGGCACAACCCACCTAAGCGCGCCAGGGAGGGTGCGCCCTGGTGGGTTGTGCTCACCTGGGGCCCCCTCTGGTGGTTCTTGGCTCTAGTATTTTTATTTTATTCCATAAAAATTCTCCAAAAAATTTCGTGCCATTTCGAGAACTTTTATTTCTGCACAAAAAACAACACCATGGTAGTTCTGCTAAAAATAGCATTAGTCCGGGTTAGTTTCATTCAAATCATGCAAATTAGAGCCCAAAACAAGAGGAAAAGCATTAGCAAAAGTAGATACGATGGAGATGTATCAAACGGGTGCAAGCCAGTTTTGCACATGCAGAACACATGGGTTAAACTTGACGAGCCTAGCATGTACAGACATGGCCTCGGAACACAAGAGACCGAAAGTACGAACATGAGTCATATAGTAATATGATCAACATGGAGATGTTCACCATTGTAACCACCTCATCTCACGGGATGATCGGACTTGGGTTGGTGAATTTGGATCATGTCACACTTGGACGATCGAAGGGATGTCGATTTGAGTGGGAGTTCTTAAGTAATGTGATTAATTGAACTCATTATCATGAACAATAGTCTAAGTTATCTTTGCAAATTTATGTTGTAGATCAATGGCTCGCACAGTATCTCCCCTGAATTTCAATGCGTTCCTAGAGAAAGCTAAGTTGAGAGATGATAGAAGCAAGTTTGTAGACTAGTCCTATAATCTCAGGATTATCCTCATGGCCGCCCAAAAGTCTTATGTCCTTGATGCACCACTTGGTGCTCCACCCCCTCTAGCGACTGTGGACGTTGTGAACACCTAGCAGTCGCGTGTTGATGACTACTCAATAGTTCAGTGCACCATGGCTTAGAACTGAGACTTCAAAGGCATTTTAAACATCATGGAGCATATGAGATGTTCCAGGAGTTGAAGTTTATCTTTAAGAAGAATGCACGGATCGAGAGGTATGAGACCTCCGATAGGTTCTATGCCTGCAAGATGGAGTAGAACGGGTCTGTTAGTGAGCACATATTCAGAATGTCTGGATACTACAACCGTCCGGCCGAGTTGGGAGTTGAGCTCCCGTCAGAGGCTATCATTGATAGAGTCCGTCAATCGCTACCACCTAGCTACAAGAGCTATGTGTTGAACTATAACATGCAAGGGATGAACAGGTCAGTTTTCGAGCTGTTCACGATGCTGAAAGTCGTTGAGTCAAATATCCAGAAGGAGCATCAAGTGTTGATGGTGAATAAAGCCACTAGTTTCAAGAAAGGCAAGGGAGAGAAGGGAAACTTCAAGAAAGGTGGCAAAGTAGTTGCTCCTCCAATCACTACAGGAATCAGGAACTTCACCGTCTGCCATGGCAGACGACAAAGGCATTTCTAGCGGATGGCAAAGGCCTTTGCCGTCAGCTAGCAAACGGCAACACATCCGGCTGAACAAACTACAACAAAGGGCACTTTGTCGTCTGCTGGCAGATGACAAAGATGCAAAGGCCTTTGCCGTCTGCCAGCAGACGACAAAGAGCCTGTACGGCACACGTGGCAGCTTAGGTCCATTAAGGAGTTAACGATGTGCTTTGGCATCTGCTGGCAGACGACAAAGATGCAAAGGTCTTTGCCGTCTGCCAGCAGACGACAAAGCAACCATATAGGCCAGCCAGTGCCCCTAGGTTGCATAGGTAGCTGGCACGTGGTAGCTTTGCCGTCTGGCAGACGACAAAGAGCCTGTATAGCCCATGTTTTTCTTCTGTTTTTTCTTAAATTCATTCAATTTCATAGAATTTCACAGATATATATATATAACAAGTTTCTAACAACAAGTTTCCAATAACATATATATAACAAGTTTCCAACAACAAGTTTCCAACAACACATATATAACAAGTTTCCAATAACAAGTTATCCAACAACATATCCAACATAAAATGGTTTCATCCATACATACATATCCAACAACAAGTTTGCAACAAGTTTCCAAAAATATAAAGGAAGCATAAGGAGAAGAGTAGACTTCATCAATGCAAGCTTCCTCATCTAAAGAAAATCTGCAAACTGGGAAAGAAGAAAGTTAGAAGAAGAAGACTAGCTAGAAGAAGAAGAAGAAGAAGAAAAAGAAGAAGAAGAAGAAGAAGAAGAAAAAGAAGAAAAAGAAGAAGAAGAATTTTTCTTCTCTTTATTTTTCTCATCTCCTCTTCTTTATCTTTTTCTTCTTTTAACTAAGATAGGTAAAAATGCCATTTTTAGCTAAGCTAGGTAAAAATGCTAGGTGTAGGTCATTTTAGAGCTAAGCTAGGTAAATAGGTCATTTTGGAGCATAGTAAGGTTATTATGTCATTTCGGAGTAAACTAAGCTAAGTCTATGTCATTTTGGAGCTAAACCAAGGTTATCATGCCATTTTTTACCTAAGTATTCTAAGTATGTCATAAATGAAATAAAGAAGCTAAGTATAGGTCATTTTTGAGCTAACCTAGGTAGTTATGTAATTTTTAGCTAACTAAGCATATTTATTCATTTTGGAGGACAAAATGGCAAGTCTAGGTCATTTTAGAGCTATCCTAGTTAAAATCGGTCATTTTGGAGATAGGTAAGGTTATTTTGTCATTTTGGAGGAAAATAAGCTAAGTCTATGTCATTTTGGAGCTAAACCAAGGTTATCATGCCATTTTTTACCTAAGTATGCTAAGTATGTCATAAATGAACTAAAGAAGCTAAGTATAGGTCATTTTTGAGCTAACCTAAGTAGTTATGCCATTTTTGAGCTAACTAAGCATATTTATTCATTTTGGAGGACAACATGGCAAGTGTAGATCATTTTAGAGCTATCCTAGGTAAATCGGTCATTTTGGAGGTAGGTAAGGTTATTTTATCATTTAGGAGGAAAAATGCTAAGTATAGGTCATTTTATAGCTATCCTAGGTAAAGTATGCCATTTTGGAGCTAAGTAAGGTTATTATGTCATTTTCGAGGAAAATAAGCTAAGTATAGGTCATTTTGGAGCTAAGTAGGTCATTTCTTAAGCTAAGTATGCACTTGTTAAGCAAAACACTTGGTAAAACTTACCATCATCATGGAGGTGAAGGACCGGTCGGGTTTGCGCCAATGCTAGACAGAGAAGGACCGGTCGGGGTTGTGCCAGTGCGAGACGGAGAAGGATCGGTCGATGCTTGTCGGGAGGCATGCTGCACCGAAGACATTTGCAATGCCTCGTTAGCATGACGCAACTGAAATGTGAATACTAGTAACTAATGACCATTCAAATGAAACTCACCATGTCCGCTATACCAATCTGGGGCATCAGCGGAGGGGTCTGACCGTTTTTCTCGCACGCGGACTTCACATTTATTTTCACGAGTCAGTCATATTAATTAGTAATGAAACGAACATTACGTGCATGATTTGGCTAATATTCAGGAGAAACTTACCATGAGGATCTCGTATAGGGCCCGGTGAGACGCGTCGTTCCGGTTCCTCTCCGCCGCCAATAGACTAGCCGTCCTTTCCTCCAAGTCCCTCTCCCTCTGTGCCGCCTGCCTTTTTACCTCCACCAGAAGCTCCTAGGCCCTAGCCTCGGTGGCGAGCTCCATTGGCCGTGGACGAGGCCTTATCTCAGGACCAGAGCTTGTTTGGCGCTTATTGATCTGCTGGAGAGTTCTCGGATAACGTATCAATCCATCCCCAATGGCTACCGAGACATGGGACCTCCCGCCACCAGATATCATCACCAGCTCTGGATCAAAAGGACTCTGGCTTGGGTTAAAGTCCTCCCCTTTCCTTGTCTTCCCCTCATCTCTGTACCTCACGAGCTTGTTGTGGTAGGAGATGTTGGTGAAGCTCTCTGGATGGTCGAGGTCAGACTCAGAGAATGCCTTGGCCTTCTTATACGGGGTAGTATGGGCCATGGCATAGAGGTCGTATAGCGGCGGCACGTCCTTCTTGTTGTGTTGCGCCTAAAAGAGAGGAACACCATATTAGTTAAGGGCTCAAGCTAGCATGAAGAATGAAATTGCATGAATCGTGAAGCAAACCACATACCCAGTGATCCCCGTACTCAAACAGGTTGGAGTTCCCTTGATGGTGTGGCACGCCTTGCATTTGGGCACACTTATCCCTGGCCTTGTTGTGGATGGCTAGCCATTGGGGAGAGCACCACTCATCCACCAACACCTCCCAACAGTCCATCCTACCCGCACACCATCTCAGGGGCACCTAAGTTAGACAAAGAGAAAATTCAACGCTACGCCTACGAATTAAATCAAGGAAACTAAGTACAAGGCCTTAAGAATAGGTAATTACCTCCATGTACTTCTCCTTACTCATATACTTGGCGTGGCAGTTCTTCTTGGCCCTCTTAATGTTAGTCGAGGCGTAGTAGTCTCGAACATCCTGCGCCGGAGCCTCGTGCCGTAAGTTCTGAAGTAGGCGCTTGCACTCGGCTTTGAGAACCATAGCCGCGTCTGCCTCGTGTTCCTCAAGACACCTGTAGAAGGTCTGCAATCAAACAAGACAACACTGATTAGTACAATCACTAGGTACTATTGATTTTTAATTCTGTAAAGGAGAAATTACCCAAAACCGCCGGATCACAACGTCGGCCACCGTCTCACACAAGATACCATCGACCCTCTCCTCCGGCGGGGCCGGGGCAGCCACGTACAACTCCCAACTCAGTGCTAGCCGTGGAACCTCTCCCTCACCGGGCAACGTGACCCACCCAAGGAAGTGGCACTGGCAAAGCACACCAAGGACCTGGTTGGGCCTGTGGACGCCAGGGGCGTGTTTCCATCCCCTGCAGTATGATAAGGCCAACACATTAGATATTAATTTGAAAAAACTTGAAGGCAAAA
>NC_057812.1:515405541-515450541 GCF_018294505.1 Triticum aestivum | reverse complement strand
GGTATGTCTACTTAATGAAGCATAAGTATAAGACGTTTGAAAAATTCAAGCAATTTCAGAGTGAAGTTGAGAATCATCGTAACAAGAAGATCAAATTCATACGATCTGATCGAGGGGGAGATTATCTGAGTTATGACTTTGGCGATCACTTAAAACGATGTGGAATTGTTTCACAGTTGACACCACCTAGAACACCACAACATAATGGTGTGTCCGAACATCGTAATAGTACCCTATTGGATATGGTACATTCTATGATGTCTCTTGCCGATCTGCCACTATCATTTTGGAGTTATGCATTGGAGACAATTGCACTCACTTTAAATAGGGAAGCATCTAGGTCCGCGGACACGACGCCGTATGGACAGTGGTTTGGCAAGAAACCTAAGTTGTCGTTTCTCAAGGTTTGGGGCTGCGATGCTTATGCCAAAAGGCTTCAGCCAAAAAAGCTCGAACCCAAAGCGGATAAATGTGTCTTCATATGATACCCAAAAGATATGGTTGGGTATATCATCCATCTCAGATCCGAAGGAAAAGCGTTTGTCGCTAAGAATGGGTCCTTTCTCGAGAAAGAGTTTCTCTCAAAAGAATTGAGTGGGAGGAATGTAACATCCCAAATTTTCCATTTGGAATGTTATACATAGGTCATTCATGTATATCATATTTTATTGCATTTCCGTTTTGCGATCCTCGAAATTCTAAGCAACTCAAGGACCCTCGGAGAGAGTTGGGGATTTCATGTTTTTCATATTTGAATTTTTATCAAATATTGAAACAAGGATCATTTTGGTTTTAATGATTTTTCTCTCCGAAAATATTTTAAATCAAAATATATGAGAGGAGATAATATGACTTCCCCAAAATAAATGAAATATTGGAGGAAAAATATTAAAATCAAATAATAAATTTTATTTGGATTTTTATTGCAATTTTATTCAAATTAGGAAAAATGTGCGTTTTTCCAAATTGCATTATAGGCCCAAATAAATTTCATGTTTTTCATATTTGAATTTTTATAGGACAGGGAAAATTTATTTCAGTATTTTTGGAGTCCGTTTAGTATTTATTTTGTTTGTTTTTCTACGTGGATTTTTTTAAAAAGGTCAACCAACTCCGGGCCATACACGGCCTGGACTCCGCCCCGGCCGGCCCTTATAAGCCGCACCCTCGCGACCCCTAGCCCACCAGCCTGAGCTGCGCCTACCCTAGCCCCGCCCGAGCACCGCCGCCGCCAGCCTCGCGCCACCGCCGCCTTCCGCCGCCGCCGCGCCTTGCGCCGCTGCCGGAGCCCGCCTCCTTGCCGCCCTGCCGCCGAGCCACCCCTCCTCCGGAGCCTGCTGCGCCACCCCACCGGAGTTCCCGCTAACTCCTACGTGTTTGCCGAGGTAGCCGCCGGTTTTTCTTTAAAAACCGTTCGGTTTATTTCGAACCTAAGATCTATTTTTTAGATCGGTTCATTCGGTTTTTTCGGTTTGGTTATTTAGCGAATGCCAGTTCGTACGTTCGTTTTAACGAACGCCGTTCACCCATTAGTCACAGACAGCGAGCGTCTATTCGTTAGCCTATTCGTCAGTTTTTCTTTTTCCAGGGTTTTTCGCGATTATTTTCAATCGTGATTTCTGACCCGATTTTCGTTTTAGTTTATCTTTTCGCTCATTTATCAGAATCAGGTGATTCAAGCGCCTAGATCTTTGTTTTGAAGCCCTCTTTCTGTTTAACCAACTTGAAAAAGATTTTGGTACTGTAAAATTTGACTTTAGTCCAGATTAGTAATCGGATCTTGTTTCTTTTGCAGTTTGAGTTTCGTTGCTCCTTTTGATTTGATTCTTTTTGCAAACCAGAGTCCTTAAGTTGAACTTTCTGGTTAGATCTTCGTATTTGAGATTTACCCGTGCATCTTTGCTTGATTGCTTATGTATGTTATTGTTTGTTTGCGATAGAACACCCAGAGTGCGAAGCGTGCTACTACGAGTCTCTAGGTTTCGCGGATCATCAGCAAGGCAAGTAACACTTTGATCATACCCCTTTATCACCCAGTTTTTATGCATTAGTTTAAACCTTCACACATTGCATGAGTAGGATCTATTAACATGTGGGTTTGGGAAGCAGATGATGAGGTAGAACCTGTTACCTATTTTATTATCAAACCCCTGGGAGTTACTTCTACGTTATGCTTATATTGCCATGCTATGCTCGTAAACGTGGATTGGGTTTGAGTGTATCCATGACAGATATGAGATTGTTAATTAATGGTTTAACTTAAGGTGGTAACTTTAATACACATCTGGGTGGATTGCTTGTTTTGACTGTGTCTCTGTCATCCGTTTCTCAAACACCATGTAGTGCGAGAAATCCAACGAAGGAGATCGAGTCTTGTGGGGAAAATTGTGCAAACCTCTGCAGAGTGTACAAACTAATCATGGTTAGCCGTATCCCCGGTTATGGACATCTTGAGTATCTGGTTCTTGGATTATCATATGGATCTCATCACTTTAAATTAATTTGTTGGGTTGATAATTATTTTTAATTGGGATTGAGTTGGAGGTACCTTCTCAATGATGTTTCAACTACCATGACAGTTAAATAAAAATTTATTCCTTTGTTGTAAAAAAAAATTGGCTTTTCGCAAAACATATTAACCACACAGCCTCCACCAGCCATATATGCATGTAGTGATAGCATTTATCTGTTCATTACTCTTCTGTGTTACATTGCCAGCATATTCCATGTGCTGACCCGTTTTTTGGGCTGCAACGTATTATGTTGCAGACTTTTCAGACGAGGAGTAAGGTGCGATAGGTCATTTGTCATGCACTCAGCTATGCCATTGGAGTTGATGGACTCACTTTATATTCCAAGCCTTCCGCTGTTATCATATTAGATGGCCTTAAGCCATATTTATTCTAATAAGTTCTCTCTTGAGACATTTGATGTAATATGTGTGTGATTGCCACTCTGTTATAAATCCTTCGAGTACTATGTGTGTCATCATTACCGATCCATTGATGACACTAAAGCACAGAGACTTGACCGTTTGAGGTCGGGTCGCTACAAGGAAGATAAAACTTGATGATGTTGTTGAACCTTTACTTCAACCAAAGAGTAGCGCATCACAGAAAGATGTTTCTGTGGCAACTACATCAGTTGACGAGGAAGCTAATGATGATGATCATGAAGCTTCAGATCAAGTTACTATTGAACCTCGTAGGTTGAAAAGGGGTACGTACAGCTCCTGAGTGCTACAGTAACCTTGTCTTAGAGGTCATGTTGTTGGACAACGGTGAACCTACAAGATATGGAGAAGCGATGGTGGGCCCGGATTCCGACAAATGGTTAGAGGCCATGAAATCTGAGATGGGATCCATGTATGAAAACAAAGTATGGACTTTGGAAGTATTACCTGAAGGGCGAAAGGCCATTCAGAATAAATGAATCTTCAAGAAGAATACTGATGTGGACGGTAATGTCACCGTCTATAAAGCTCGACTTGTGGCAAAGGGGTTTTCACAAGTTCAAGGAGTTGACTATGATGAGACTTTCTCACCCGTAGCAATACTTAAGCCCGTCAGAATCATGTTGGCAATCACTGCATTTTTCGATTATGAAATCTGGCAGATTGATGTCAAAACATCGTTCCTTAATGGTTTCCTTAAGGAAGAGATGTATATGATGCAACCAGAAGGTTTTGTCAATCCAGGGAATGCTGACAAAGTGTGCAAACGGCAGTGATCCATTTATGGACTGGTGCAAGTATCCAGGGAATGATGAGGTGGTCAAAGCGTTTGGGTTTATACAAGTTTTTGGAGAATCTTGCATTTACAAGAAAGTGAGAGAGAGAGAACTCTATAGAGTTTCTAATATTATATGTGCATGACATATTGCTGATTGGAAACAATATAGAACTTTTGGGAAACGTGAATGAATATTTGAACAAGAGATTTTCAATGAAGGACCTAGGAGAAGCTGCTTTCATATTAGGCATCAAGATCTATAGAGATAGATCGAGACGCTTAATAGGACTTTCACAAAGCACATACCTTGATAAGATTTTGAAGAAGTTCAAAATGGATTAGTCCAAGAAGGGGTTCATGCCTGTTTTGCAAGGTGTGAAGTTGAGTCAGACTCAATGCCCAGCGACTACACATGATAGAGAAAAGATGAGTGTCATCCCCTATGATTTTGCCATAGGCTCTATCATGTATGCGATGATGTGCACAAGACCGGATGTCAGCCTTGCCATAAGTATGGCCGGAAGGTTTCAAAGTAATCCGGGAATGGATCACTAGACAGTGGTGAAGAATATCCATAAGTACCTAAAGAGGACTAAGGAAATGTTTCTCATTTATGGAGGTGATCAAGAGCTCGTCCTAAAGGGTTACGTCGATGCAAGCTTTGACACTGATCTAGATGACTCTAAGTCTCAAACCGGATACATATATATATATATATATATATATATATATATATATATATTCTAAATGGGGGAGTAGTAAGCTGGTGCAGTTCCAAGAAAAGCGTGGTAGCTAATTCTACATGCGAAGCAGAGTACATAGCTACCTCGGACGCAGCGAAGGAAGGTGTCTGGATGAAGCAATTCATGACAGATCTTGGAGTTGTGCCCAGTGTACCGAACCCAATGACTCAGTTTTGTGACAACACTAGTTTCATTGCTCTAGCCAAGGAACCAAGGTTTCACAAGAGGACCAGACACATAAAGCGACCCTTCAACTCCATCTGTGATGCAGTTAAGGAGGAGGACATAAACATTTACAAAGTACATATGGATTTGAAAGTTGCAGATCTGTTGACTAAACCTCTTCCATGAGCAAAACATGATCAACACCAGAACTCTATGGGTGTTAGATTCATTACCATGTAATACTAGATTACTGACTCTAGTGCAAGTGGGAGACTATTGGAAATATGCCCTAGAGGCAATAATAAAGTTGTTATTATTATATTTCCTTGTTCACGGTAATTATTTATTATCCATGCTATAAATGTATTGACCAGAAACTCAAATGCATTTGTGGATACATAGACAACAACATGTCCCTAGTGAGCCTCTACCGGACTAGCTCGTTGATCAAAGATGGTTGTGGTTTCCTAGCCATAGACATGAGTCGTCATTTCATAATGGGATCACATCATTGAGAGAATGATGTGATGGACAAGACCCAAAATATAAACGTAGCATAGGATCGTATCAAGTTTATTGCTATCATTTTCTACATGTCAAGTATTTGTTCCTATGACCATGAGATCATGCAACTCACTAACATCGGAGGAGTACCTTGTCTGTACCAAATGTCAAAACATAACTGGGTGACTATAAAGGTGCTCTACAGGTATCTCTAAGGGTGTCCGTTGAGTTAGCATGGATAAAGACTGGGATTTGTCGCTCTGTATTGCTACTTCTTGAGCTTGTGTTGATTTTCCCTTGAAGAGGAAAGGGTGATGCAACAAAGTAGAGATAAGTATTTCCCTCAGTTAGAGAACCAAGGTATCAATCCAGTAGGAGGTACAAGCAAGTCCCCAATCTATGCACCTGCACAAACAATCAAACACTTGAGCCCAACACGATAAAGGGGTTGTCAATCCCTTCATGGTCAATTGCAAAGGTGAGATCTGATAGAGATAGGTATAAAATATTGCTAAAACGTAAAACAAAGTAAATTGCAGCAAGATATTTTTGGTATTTTTGGTTTTAGATCTGAAAATATATAAGGGAAAATAGACCTGGGGGCCATAGGTTTCACTAGAAGCTTCTCTCATGAAGGCAAATAATACGGTGGGTGAACAAATTACTGTTGAGCAATTGATAGAAAAGTGGAAAGTTATAATGATATCCAAGGCAATGATTACGCATATAGGCATCACGTTCGTGTCAAGTAGACCGACTCCTGCCTGCATCTACTACTATTACTCCACACATTGAATGCTATCCAACATGCATCTAGAGTATTAAGTTCATAAAGAACGAGTAACACCTTAAGTAAGATGACATGATGTAGAGGGATAAACTCAAGAAATATGATGAAAACCCCATATTTTTATCCTTGATGGCAACAATACAAATACGTGCCTCGCTACCCCTACTTTGTCGCTGGGTGAGGACACCGCAAGATTGAACCCAAAACTAAGCACCTCTCCCATTGCAAGAAAAACCAATCTAGTTGGCCAAACCAAACCGATAATTCAAAGATAAATACAAAGATATCAAATCATGTATATAAGATTTCAGAGAAGAATTAAATAATATTCATAGATAATCTGATCATAAATCCACAATTCATCGGATCTCGACAAACACACCACAAAAGAAGATTACATCGGATAGATATCCAAGAACATCGAAGAGAACATGCTATTGAGAATCAAAGAGAGAGAAGAAACCATCTAGCTACTAGCTATGAAACCGTAGGTGTGAGGTAAACTACTCATGCTTCATCGGAAGGGCAATAGGGTTGATGTAGATGCCCTCCATGATCGAATTCCCTCCGGCAGATCGCCGGATAAGGCCCCAAAATGGGATCTCATGGGTACAGAAGGTTGCGGCGGCAGAAAAGTATTTTCGTGGCTCCCTCTAAGGATTTTGGAACATATGTGAATTTATAGGATGAAGAAGTAGGTTAGGGGACTCCCGAGGGGGCCATAAGGCAGCCCCCCCCCCCCCCCCGCCTAGGGCGTGCCCTCCACCCTTGATGCTGCCTCGTGGGTCTTCTGACTTGGGCTCAAAGTCCTACAGATGTCTTCTGGTCCAAGAAAAATCATCGCAAAGTTTTATTCCGTTTGAACTCCGTTTGATATTCCTTTTCTGCGAAACTCAAAAATAAGGAAAAAACATAAACTGGCACTAGGCTCTGGGTTAATAAGTTAGTCCCAAAAATAATATAAAATAGAATATTTATGCATATAAAACATCCCAAAAAAGTAATATAATAGAATGGAACAATAAAAAAATTTAGATATGTTGGAGACGTATCAAGCAATCCCCAAGCTTAATTCCTGCTCGTCCTCGAGTAGGTAAATGATAAAAACAGAATTTTTGATGTGGAATGCTACCTAACATATTTATCCACGTAATTTTCTTTATTGTGGCATGAATATTTAGATCCATAAGATTCAAAACAAAAGTTTAATATTGACATAAAAACAATAATACTTCAACCATACTAACATAGCAATCATGTCTTCTCAAAATAACATGGCCAAAGAAAGTTATCCCTACAAAATCGTATAGTCTGGCTATGCTCCATCTTCATCACACAAAGTATTAAATCATGCACAACCCCGATGACAAGCCAAGGAATTGTTTCTTACTTTGATGGTCTCGAACTTTTTCAACTTTCACGCAATACATGAGCGTGAGCCATGGATATAACACTATAGGTGGAATAGAATATGGTGGTTGTGGAGAAGACACAAAGATAGTCTCACATCAACTAGGTGTATCAATGGTCTATGGAGATTCCCATCAATAGATATCAATGCGAGTGAGAAGGGATTGCCATGCAACGGACGTACTAGAGCTATAAGTGTATGAAAGCTAAAAAAGAAACTAAGTGGGTGTGCATCCAACTCGCTTGCTCACGAAGACCTAGGGCAATTTTAGGAAGCCCATCATTGGAATATACAAGCCAAGTTCTATAATGAAAATTTCCCACTAGTATATGAAAGTGACAAAATTGGAGACTCTCTATCATGAAGATCATGGTGCTACTTTGAAGCACAAGTGTGGAAAAAGGATAGTAACATTGTCCCTTCTCTCTTTTCTGTGATTTTTGTGGGCTTGTTTGGCCTCTTTTATTTTTTTGTGGACTTCTTTGGCCTCTATTATTTTTTATAAAGTCCGGAGACTCATCAAAACTTGTGAGGGAATCATAGCTTCCATCATCCTTTCGTCACATGGGGCAATGCTTTAATAATGATGATCATCACACTTTTATTTACTTACAACTCAAGAATTACATCTCGATGCTAGAACAAATATATGACTCTAGATGAATTCCTCCAGTGGTATACCGGGATGTGCAATGACTCAAGAGCGACATGTATAAAAAATATGAATGGTGGCTTTGTCACAAATACGATGTCAATTACATGATCATGCAAAGCAATATGACAATGATGAAGCGTGTCATAATAAATGGAACGGTGGAAGTTGCATGGCAATATATATCGGAATGGCTATGGAAATGCCAGGTATGGTAGCTGTTTTGAGGAAGGTTATGGTGAGTTTAATGCACCGACGAAAGTTGTGTGGGACTAGAGAGGCTAGCAATGGTGGAAGGGTGAGAGTGCGTATAATTCATGGACTCAACATTAGTCATAAAGAACTTACATAGTTATTGCAAAAATTTATTAGTTATCGAAATGAAGTAATAGACACATTCTCCTAGGGTGATAGTTTGGTAGGAAAAGACCATTGCTTGCCCCCGACTGCCACTCATAAGGAAGACAATCAATAAATAAATCATGCTTCGACTTCATCACATAACGGTTCACCATACGTGCTTGCAACGGGAATCACAAACTTCAACACATGTATTTCTACCAATCCACAATTACTCACTAGCATGACTCTAATATTACCATCTTTATATCTCAAAACTATAATAAGGAATCAAACTTCTCATAGTATTCAATGCACTTTATATGAAAGTTTTTATTATGTCCCTCTCCGATGCCCATCATATTAGGACTAAATTCGTAACCAAAGAAAATTACCATGATGTTTAGAGAGACTCTCAAAATAATATAAGTGAAGCAAGAGAGTTCAATAATTTCTATTAAATAAAGCCACCCCCATGCTCTAAAAAGTTATAAGTGAAGCACTAGAGCAAAATTGCCTAGCTCAAAAGATATAAGTGAAGCACATAGAGTATTCGAATAAATGACAATTCATGTGTGTCCCTCTCAAAAGGTGTGTACAGAAAGGATGATTGTGGCAAACTAAAAGGCAAAGACTCATATCATACAAGACGCTCCAAGCAAAACACATATCATGTGGTGAATAAAAATATAGCCTCAAGTAAATTTACCGATAGACGAAGTCGAAAGAGGGGATGCCTTCCGGGGCATCCCCAAGCTTAGGCTATTGGTTGTCCTTGAATATTACCTTGGGGTGCCTTGGGATTTACCAAGCTTAGGCTCTTGCCACTCCTTGTTCCATAGTCTATCAAATATTTACCCAAAACATGAAAACTTCACAACACAAAACTCAACAGAAAACTCATGAGATCCGTCAGTATAAGAAAATAAATCACCACTTTTGGTACTGTTGTGAACTCATTCCTTATTTATATTGGTGTAATATCTACTGCATTCCAACTTCTCCATGGTTCATACCCCCCGATACTACCCATAGACTCATCAAAATAAGCGAACAACACATAGAAAACAGAATCTGTCAAAAACAGAACAGTCTGTAGCAATCTGTAAATCTCGAATACTTCTGTAACTCCAAAAATTCTGGAAAGTTAGGAAAACATAGCAAATTTGTATATTAATCTTGTGCAAATATAATCAGTATTTTATCGCGCTTTTGTTAAAAATGAAAATTATTTTTTTGGGCACAAAAGTTTCTGTTTTTCAGCAAGATCAAATCAACTATCATCGTAAGCCATCCCAAAGGTCTTACTTGGAAAAAATACTAATTAAAACATAAAAACACATCTAAACAGAGGCAAGATGGAAATTTTATTGAAAAACAGAACAAAAATAAGCAAGAAGAAAAATAAAATTGGGTTGCCTCCCAACAAGCGCTATTGTTTAATGCCCCTAGCTAGGCATATTGCAATAGATCTAGGTATTGGCATAATAGTAAGGGACATCATCTATGCTCATCTCATACTCCCTTCTTTCAGCGGCAAGTTTCCTTTGTGGTAAGGAAACATAATCAAAAGGGCTAAATTTACTAGGATAGGGATCCCTAAGATCGAGTGCGGGAGGAATAGGTTCCTCCTTCGGCCCCTTATAGTTTATAATCAACTCATCATTATAATCTTTCCTTTGGTGAAACGTCATAAGCTTATCTCCGAGCACGAACCCTAATCCGTTGTTTTGTATAGCAAAATTATCATTAAGTTCAGAGATCTTATCAACCAAAACTTCGGTAGGGACTCTTTTTCTCAAATTTTCATTATAGGCAACATAGTTAGGAGATTGCAACCTCATTATTCCCTCTTGATTAAAAAGAATCTCCTCTATGGGAGGACAACTAACATTTATTTTGTAATGAGCAAAATTTTTGCTAGCTTCTTTCATGATAAATCTAAACTCGTGAGCTAAGAATATAGTGGCGACACGCTTAACATGGGAATGCTGAATATTTGAAAACTCTAGGAAAATCCTTTGCATGCAAGGATGCATATGAACAAATTGTCTTTCGAGTTCAATTATGAGGAAAGTTATAGAATCCACAAGACTATTAGTTTTATGAAGAATAGATCCTCCTAACATAGGCAGCATGCTAGCACAAGTAAAGAAATCTTGAATAACACCCTTTCCAATAATATTACCGCTACCTATGCGGAATTTTTTTGTATGCATGATAGAAGGTTCTTCATGAGGATCGTTATTAGCAAAGTCATCAAAATTTTCCTCAAGATTACTACTATCTTTTTCGATGAAAACCTCCTCAGATTCAGACATGATGGCAACAAACCGATCTAGCAAACAAGCAAACGAAAAGACAAATGGGAAAAGGGCAAATAAAAAGGCAAATCTTTTTGTGTTTTTCTGAAAATCGTTGTAGAAGTGTGGGAGAGAAAAACGAGAGGAAAATGGAAAATAATGTAATGCAAGAGATTAGAGTTTATGGTGGGTACTTGCTAGGGTTGATGTAGAACTTCCCCACAATGGCTCCAGAAATTCTTCCTGCTACTTCTTGAGCTTGCGTTGGTTTTACCCTTGAAGAGGAAAGGGTGATGCAACAAAGTAGAGATAAGTATTTCCCTCAGTTAGAGAACCAAGGTATCAATCCAGTAGGAGGTACAAGCAAGTCCCCAATCTATGCACCTGCACAAACAATCAAACACTTGCAGCCAACATGATAAAAGGGTTGTCAATCCCTTCACAGTCAATTGCAAATGTGAGATCTGATAGAGATAGGTATAAAAGATGGGACATTTACATTTGTGTCCCTAACTCGAACCCACTACTCAGATTTACCCCTAATTTTGAAGCATGCTCAGATTTGCCCCTCTATCGTTAGTCACACTTATAGAAATGCCCTTCCATGCCTTTACCGTCTAGTCAAAGGGCTTTGACCGTTTTCTAGGTGTTTGTTGGACATTTTGCCCTTGTCTCCATGTGACACTTACATGCGGGAACCACTCTGAAAAAACAAAAGGAAAAACTCTTTCTCTCACCCCTCTCTTTGTACCACTTACATGTGGGGTCAACCAAAAAAATATGAAGGTTAGACCAGTCAGGTCAAATTAGACTTTGGGGCCCACATTTCATTGTCTCTTAATATGTTTTAACGGTTTTAGTTAGAAGAGGGCCCAAGAGTCAGCGGCCCACTTAACAAGGGCGTGTTAGTCTAAACAAAATTTTAACTATGGCACACTAAACTCCGGAGTGTGCTCTTATAAAAAAAAACTCCGGCGTGTGCTGAAGGCACGACGGCGACGTGCGGGATGATGCTGGAGTGGCTCGGGGCTGCAGAGGAGGCCTGCGATGCTGCGGCAGAAGGCCGAAGTGAGCTGAGGTCGTCAGAGCACGTAGGATGGTTGGAAGAACATGCAGCAGTGAGATCAAGCGGTGGCGGCGGCTGGCGGCGCACGGCGCGAGATGGTCTGAGGGTGCGACGGCTCGGAAAAAAGGCGCAAAAGGAGCATATGTTCACCTGCAACATGACAGGGTAGTCACGGACGACGAGGAGATAGTACAGCCGCCACTTGGACCTCGGCGGCGGCTGCCGGAGCATGCAATCATGGGACATGAACTGCACGGGCTCAATACTCGAATCCCTCGCGCCAGGAGAAATCAATCGAGCTCCTGGACATTTCCCCTCAACCAATTTGGGTCTTATCGCTCTCCTTCCTCATCTCTGGTGATGAGCGCCACCGGCCATCCGAGGTTGATGCCGTCGCTTCCGGCGTGGCCTCTCCAAATCCTGGCGCTAAGATCCCCTCCTAGAGCTTCTTCTTCCTTTGCGCTAGTCAATTTTGTGTTTAGTAGGTCCCTAGTGAGCTCCCCGCGACAACCGTCACCGTCCACTGATGGACTCCGTCGGGGACTGGATCCAGTGGCCACCCGTGCGCCCAACTGGCGCGAATCGACGCGTGATGGTGAGCGCAGCACTACCACTCCAGCGAGCCTGTTACTGGCAACTGCCGTGTGTTACTGACCAACACCGCCGATGTTCCCAGCACGCCGGAGTTGAGAGAGAGAGATAGGGAGGGAAGAGAGAGAATATAGTTTATTTTTTTGGTTGACCCCACATGTATGTGATCCAAACAGAGGGATGAGAGAAAAGAGTTTTTTGCCTTTTGTTTTATTAGAGTGGGTTCCGCATGTAAGTGGCACATGGAGACAAGGGCAAAATGTCCAACAAATAGCCAGAAAACGGTCAAAGCCCTTTGACTAGACGGTAACGACACATAAGGTATTTATATAAGTGTGACTAACGGTAGAGGGGCAAATTTGAGCATGCTTCGAAATTAAGGGCAAATCTGAGTAGTGGGTTCGAGTTAGGGGCACAAATGTAAAAGACCCATAAAAGATTGCTAAAACGTAAAACAAAATAAAAGTAAATAAATTGCAGCAAGATATTTTTTGTATTTTTTGTTTTAGATCTGAAAATATATAAGGGAAAATAGACCTAGGGGCCATAGGTTTCACTAGAGGCTTTTCTCATAAAGGCAAATAATACGGTGGGTGAACCAATTACTGTCGATCAATTGATAGAAAAGTGCAAAATTATGATGACATCCAAGGCAATGATTATGCATATAGGCATCACATCCGTGTCAAGTAGACCGACTCCTGCCTACATCTACTACTATTACTCCACACATGGACCACTATCTAGCATGCATCTAGAGTATTAAGTTCATAAAGAACGGAGTAACGCCTTAAGTAAGATGACATGATGTAGATGGATAAACTCAAGCAATATGATGAAAACCCCATATTTTTATCCTTGATGGCAACAATACAAATATGTGCCTCGCTACCCCTAGTTTGTCACTGGGTGAGGACACCGCAAGATTGAACCCAAAACTAAGCACCTCTCCCATTGCAAGAAAAACCAATCTAGTTGGCCAAACCACACCGATAATTTGAAGAGAAATAAAAAGATATCAAATCACGCATATAAGAATTTAGAGAAGATTCAAATAATATTCATAGATAATCTGATCATAAATCCACAATTCATCAGATCTCGACAAACACACCGCAAAAGAAGATTACATCGGATAGATCTCCAAGAACATCGAGGAGAACATGGTATTGAGAATCAAAGGGAGAGACGTAGCCATCTAGCTACTAGCTATGGACCCGTAGGTCTAAGGTAAACTACTCACACTTCATCGGAAGGGCAATAGGGTTGATGTAGATGCCCTTTGTGATCGGATCCCCCTCTGGCAGATTGCCGGAAAAGACCCCAAGATGGGATATCACGGGTACATAAGGTTGCGGCAGCGGAAATGTATTTGTGTGGCTCCCTCTAAGGGTTTTAGAATATTTGTGAATTTATAGGATGAAGAAATAGGTCAGGGGACTCCCGAGGGGGCCACAAGGCAGGGGCGCCCCCCAGGGTTCGCCCTCCACCCTTGCCGCCGCCTCGTGGGTCTTCTGACTTGGACTCCAAGTCCTACAGGTGTCTTCTGGTCCAAGAAAAATCATCGCAAAGTTTTATTCCGTTTGGACTCTGTTTGATATTCCTTTTCTGCAAAACTCAAAAACAAGGGAAAAACATAAACTGGCATTGGGCTCTGGGTTAATAAGTTAGTCCTAAAAATAATATAAAATAGCATACTTATGCATATAAAACATCCAAAACAAATAATATAATAGCATGGAACAATAAAAAATTATAGATACGTTGGAGACGTATCACGTATGACAGAGAGGTAACTCAGGGCCCACTAGGTAATACAACATCACAATGAGCTTGCAAGCAATGTGACTAATGGGTTAGCCACGGGATCTTGTACTATGAGACGAGTAAAGAGACTTGCTAGTAACGAGATTGAACTAGGTATGGCGATACCGACGATCGAATCTCGGGCAAGTAACATACCAATGTACAAAGGGAATTTCATATGGGGTTATCTGAATCCTTGATATCGAGGTTCGACCGATAAAATCTTTGTAGAATATGTAGGAACCAATATGGACATCTAGGTCCCGCTATTGGTTATAGACCGTATAGGTGTCTCGGCCATGTCTACATAGTTCTCGAACCCACACGATCTACACACTTAATGTTTGGTGATGATATAAGTATAGTTGAGTTGTTATGGTGGTAACCGAAGGTTGTCCCGAGTCCTAGATGAGATCCCGAACGTGGCGAGGAACTCCAGAATGGTCCGGAGGTGAAGATTGATATATAGGACGAAGGGTATTGGAATCTGCAAGTGTTCCGGGGGTACCAGGTTATGGTCAGGAGAAGCGAAAAGGGTTTTGGGGCCCCGGCAAGTGTTGAGGGGCCTCATGGGCGAAGGGGAGGGAGCACACCAGCCCACTAAGGGGTTGTGCGCCCCCTCACTGATACGTCTCCAACTTATCTATAATTTTTTGTTGTTCCATTGTCGGGGGTTGGGTGCGACATATGCCAAAGGAAGGCTTATCATGTTAGGAGCAAGTAGAACGTCGCCGGTGCCTGGAAGCGGGATGAGGCGTAGACACGAACGCCGGCGTACTTTACCCAGGTTCGGGGCTCTCCTATTAGATAACACCCCTAGTACTGCTCTACGTGGTCTCCGCATGATCACTAATGTGTAAGCGGTACAGTGGTGCTCCTCGAGCTGTTTGCTAGAGGTGGAAGAAGGCAGGCACGCTCTCTCCTCCTCTAGGTATGAGTCTAGTCCTAACAGGGCCAAACCCTTTGCATGGGTGCCCTGGGGGGTTTATATAGGCCTACCCCCAGGGGTACAATGGTAATCTGGCCGGGCGTAGGGCCCGATCGCCATTCTCTCTGGTCGCCGGCCTCTTTGCCGACAGCTGGGCCCCGCCGTTTGGTCTGGTACGGAGCCGACAAGCCGCTCCCGCCACTTGCGGGTCATGCCGGCTGCTGATCACTGTAGCCGTAATGCTAATGACGCAGGCTTGGTCGGGAAAGCGTGGCTACAGTCCCGCCGCCTGGTGGGCGATCACTGTTGCCACTCCGTGTCTCATCTGGTTGATGGCATATGGGGCCCGAGGGAGGGATTGGCCGCCTCCTGGTAGCCGGCTCCTCCGAGGTCCGGCTGCCCCATCCTCCTCCGTCTTCAGGGCTCTGGCTGCTAGGTAGGGCTTGCCGTGTCCAAGCCGTACCTGACAGGCCTTCATGGGAACAGGACTCCGTCTGTCAAGTGTGACGTATGGGGGGAGAGGCAACAGTGCCGCATCATGCGGAGATCTCCTCCTTTACGGGGCACTATGGCCACACAAGTCCCTGGATTCGGGAGGAAGGCTTGCACTATAGCCATACCCCATCTTGTCTCTTTGATGAGGGCGCAGACTTTGAGGGCGCCACAGGCCGACTGCTAGGAGTCGGCCTCTCTGGAGTCCGCTCTCTAGGAGTCGTCCCATCGGGATGCCGCCCTCCGGAATTCAGCTGCCTTCGACCATCAGCCGCTTGGCCAACCGGCCGCCAGAAGGCGGAGTCTTTATCTTGACGTTTTTGAGGGGCGCAGCTGGCCCCATTGTCTTGAAAGGCTCGGGGGCTCGGGTTAGGCTACCCGTGGCCCATTACTCCGACAGTAGTCCCCGAAGCTGGTGAGGGCCACGGTTGAGGAGCCGGGGAGACTCAACAGTTTCCTCTTCTGGGTGCCTTGAAGGAAGCTTCGTTCGACCCATGAGGAGCCGGCCGATGGGAATCGGTTGCGTCCAGCTGGATCCTTCTGGGATTTGGAATGCGTTGGTGGGAATCAGGCGGCGTGCTTGACAAGCTTCTCTGCCTGCCATCTGCTGTGGGCATGCCATGTGGCGCTGGCTGGCCGGGTTGTCTAGCCAGCCCACGTGCATGACGAGACGCGACCGCAGGCTGGCCCCGCCACCACCGGGCCTCGGCCAGCGAGCGAATCCGCGGCGACCGAGGTAGGCGGTTGGGCTTCTCCATGGAGTTAATGCGCGCAATATTCGTGCAGTAAAGGTGGGGGAGTGGGGTCGTGGGCACAGTTAATCCCACGTTCCCACGCCCACCCCCTCGGCTTCGTAGCCCGCAGGCTATAAGTAGGGGGAGGAGGGGAAGCGGGAACGCACGTGCGCCCCTCTGCCCCACTCTTTCTTCCACTTCTCCTTCTCCTTGCCGCGGCGCTCGAGCCTTGCCGAAGCGCCGCCGCAGCTTGTCTCCGTCGAGCTCGTCCGTCAGCCCCTCGTCCTCATGGCCTGCGCCGGAGCCTGGGACGGCTCCACAGTTCACGAGGACCACATCGACTTCCTTCGCCAGACGCGGCGGCCGCCCCGCGCGGATTACGTGGGCGTTCGTCTCGCGCCGAAGGGGGAGATATCGCCGGCACCGAAGGAGGGCGAGCGGGTCATCTTCCGCTCGCACTGCCTGCGCGGCCTCGGGCTGCCGGTGAGCGGCTTTCTCCGAGCCTTCCTCGAATTCTACGATCTCCAGCCGCACCACCTCACCCCGAACACGGTGGTGCTGCTGTCCGCCTTCGTCACCTTGTGCGAAGGCTTCCTCGGCATCCTCCCTACCATCGAGCTCTGGGGGGAGTTCTTCTACTCCAAGCTTGGCACCGTCATCGTGGGGGTGCCGGCTCAGTGCAACGCCTTCATCATGGTGCAGAGGCTGGGGGCCGACAATCTATTTCCTTCCATCCCGCTGATCCAATCAGTGAAGTTGTGGCAACAGTCGTACTTTTACCTGAAGAGCATCTTCGCGGAGGGTGACTGGGTCAACCTGCCGGCTTACATTGCCAGCCCACTGACTGGGAAGCAGCCTAACTGGTCATACCGGGCCAAGACGTTGTCGCCTTCTGGAACCGCCGCTGTCGCACGGTTCCGGGTGCTGGTACAGTCGGAGGGCCTGACCGGGTCCAACTTCCTGTCCGCCTTCGTGGCGCGCCGGGTGCTCCCACTCCAGGGCCGCCCTCACATGATAAGTCAGATGAGCGGTCATCGGGATCCAAGCCGGCTGTGCACCAAAGAGATGCCTCACGCAGAGGTAGCTCACATGGTGAACTACCTTGCGAACTGCAAGCTCACAGAGGAGTGGCAGTTTGGCAAGGAGCCGTATTCCCGTGTCAACCCCCCGCCTATGGTAATTTTCCATTCCTTCTATTTTTCTTCCTCTTTGCCGGGTTCCATTTGTCTAATCTGACCAGCTGGCTCTTTGGACAGAGCACCCTCCTCCAGCTGGTAACCGGCGCCATAGGGCTGGAGCGTCGATTTCTCCCCGACCGAGCGGAGAGCGACGTAGATGACCCCGACTTGGGGGCGGCGGCCTTGGAGGACGACGCTGAGGGAGGAGCCGGCGCTACAGGCGGCTCAGGGCTCAGAGCCAGCCTCGAGGACTGGCCAGATGACGACATGGGGGAAGTCGTCTCGCGCCGCCAGTCAGGTTCCGACCAGCAGGGCCGCACCGATCCTGAGGCGGCGCGCATAAGCACAGAGCCGCACCGATCCTGTTTGGCAGCCGACTGAAGAAACCCAGGGGCTCGGCTGCGGCGACCAAGCGGGACGAAGCAGCCGCGAAAGCCGACCGCTTTTGCAAGGTGGTGAAGACGTCGCCACTGGTTTCTACATAAGTTCTGACTTCCTTCGTACTTTCTCCTTTCTTGACGATCTCATCCGAGTCGTCTCTACTTCGTTCCCCTTGATTTAGGGCCCTGCTCACTCTTGAGAAGTCGGCCGCCGCCTCCATCGTCGGGTCGGTGGAGACCTCCTCCACCACCCAGCGGATCGATCCGGCCACCGACCTCCGAGAGGCGACGGAGCAGAACGCACGGGAGGCACGCGAGGACGCCGCCCACCCGGAGAAGGTAGAGGCGGATAGGGCGGAGGCCGCCGCCCTGAGGCAGCTAGCGGAGGCTGAGGCCGCTGATGCGGCGAAGAAGCGGGCTGAGGAATTCGCACGCTATCAGTCGGTGATATTTAGTCATCCCCCTGAACTCTACGCCGCCGCCACCGGAGTTCGTGGCGCAGACTGGGAAAACCAGCGGCGAGGACCCTACCATGGAGAGGGAGGGAGGCGACACCGCCATTCCGGATGTGATCGTGCCCCCGCCACCACCTTCTGAGGAGGCGCGAGATAAGCAGCCGGCTGACCCATCGGTGCCGCCGGCCGGAAATGAGATGGTGACGGGCCCGACTCCCCGGGCCCGCACACCCTTGCACCGCCGGCCTGTGAAGGCGGCCTCAACGCCACGCCCACTAGAGGTCAGCGCCACGAGCTCCTCCATCCTGGACACTGAGGCGACCAACATCGCTGATACGTCTCCAACGTATCTATAATTTTTGATTGCTCCATGCTATATTATCTACTGTTTTGGACATTATTGGGCTTGATTATCCACTTTTATATTATTTTTGGGACTAACCTATTAACCGGAGGCCAAGCCCAGAATTGCTGTTTTTGCCTGTTTTAGGGTTTCGAAGAAAAGGAATATCAAACGGAGTCCAAACGGAATGAAACCTTCGGGAACATGATTTTCTCAACAAACAAGACTCGGGAGACTTGGACCCTACGTCAAGACACAAAAGAGAAGGCCACGAGGTAGGGGGCGCGCCCACCCCCACCAGGCATGCCCTCCACCCTCGTGGGCCCCCTGTTGCTCCACCGACGTACTCCTTCCTCCTATATATACCTACGTACCCCCAAACAACCAGATACAGAGCCAAAACCCTAATTCCACCGCCGCAACTTTCTTTATCCACGAGATCCCATCTTGTGGCCTGTTCCGGAGCTCCGCCGGAGGGGGCATCAATCACGAAGGGCTTCTACATCAACACCATAGCCTCTCCGATGAAGTGTGAGTAGTTTACCTCAGACCTACGGGTCCATAGTTAGTAGCTAGATGGCTTCTTCTCTCTTTTTGGATCTCAATACAATGTTCTCCCCCTCTCTTGTGGAGAACTATTCGATGTAATCTTCTTTTTTTGTGGTGTGTTTGTTGAGACCGATGAATTGTGGGTTTATGATCAAGTCTATCTATGAATAATATTTGAATCTTTCTGAATTCTTTTATGTATGATTGGTTATCTTTGCAAGTCTCTTCGAATTATCAGTTTGGTTTGGCCTACTAGATTGGTTGTTCTTGCCATGGGATAAGTGCTTAGCTTTGGGTTCAATCTTGCAGTGTCCTTTCCCAGTGATAGAAGGGGCAGCAAGGCACGCATTGTATTGTTGCCATCGAGGATAACAAGATGGGGTTTTCATCATATTGCATGAGTCTATCCCTCTACATCATGTCATCTTGCTTAAGGCGTTACTCTGTTTTTAACTTAATACTCTAGATGCATGCTGGATAGCGGTCGATGAGTGGAGTAATAGTAGTAGATGAGGCAGGAGTCGGTCTACTTGTCTCGGACGTGATGCCTATATACATGATCATACCTAGATATTCTCATAACTATGCTCAATTATGTCAATTGCTCAATAGTAATTTGTTCACCCACCGTAGAATACTTATGCTCTCGAGAGAAGCCACTAGTGAAACCTATGGCCCCCGAGTCTATCTTCATCATATTAATCTCCTACTACTTAGTTATTTCCTTTGCTTTTTTACTTTGCCTTTATTTTACTTTGCATCTTTATCACAAAATACCAAAAATATTATCTTATCATTTCTATCAGATCTTACTCTCGTATGTGGCCGTGTAGGGATTGACAACCCCTATTCGCATTGGCCGCGAGGATTTATTTGTTTTGTGCAGGTACGAGGGACTCGCGCTTAGCCTCCTACTGGATTGATACCTTGGTTCTAAAAAACTGAGAGAAATACTTACGCTACTTTGCTGCATCATCCCTTCCTCTTCGGGGAAAACCAACGCAGTGCTCAAGAGGTAGCAAGAATGATTTCTGGCGCCGTTGCCGGGGAGGTCTACGCAAAAGTCAACATACCAAGTACCCATCACATAGCCTTATCTCCCGCATTTTGTTATTTGCCATTTGCCTCTCGTTTTCCTCTCCCCCAATTCACCCTTGACGTTTTATTCACCCTCTCTCTCTATCCTCCCTCTCTTTCCTATTTTCCTCTTTTTGCCCGCTTGCTTTTTTGTTTGCTTGTGTTAGTTTGCTTGCTTGTCGTTATGGCTAGTCCCTTATCTTCTCCGCTATCTCCGAGAGTGAAATTCTAAATTTTAAGCAAAGGGAGGGAGAAAATCTAATAGATGCTTGGTATAGAATTTGCAATGCTCAAAATAGATCTATTAGGAAGCAATCTACTTCCGTTATCCTTCGCAATTTTCATGTAGGCATTACTCCTTGGCACAGATATGTTCTTGATACTATTACCGGAGGGAACTTCTTGGGTATCCATACTTTTGATTCTTATAATGCTATGATAGATTTATTTGGCTCACCCCTCTTTTGGTTAATGGAACTGTATTAACTTTAGAGCATGTAATGCAAAGGCTTCAAATTATTGAAAATAAGGTTGCTACCGTAGAGTTAATTGAAAATTTGGATAAAAAGATCCACAACCGAATCTCTCAATATGGATCTAAAGTAGGAGTTACTTTGAAAAATATTAAAGAAAAAGGAACCCATAGTTAATGAGAAAATAAATCACGATTCCACTAGGATCGATAAACTTGAGGATATTATTACCATCTTGGGAACCGCCTTTTCTTCCGTAAAGAATACTCCAAGTCCTCCTACTAAAATTGCCAAGCTTATGTATGTTCCTAAAAATAACGGTGAATCCTCTAGTAAGGAAACTGTGGATCTCAAATCTATAACTGTTCATCCCAATCTTTTTGCTATCATTAAGGAACCATTTATTACAAATGATTTTTTTGATCTTGTGCCTAAAAATTTGATAATCAATAAAAAGGAATAAATTCCTAAAGATGGTAGATGCCTCATTGAAGAATTGCCTACCAAAGATGGCAATACCTACATCTATCCATGCTTGTTGGGAGGCAACCCAATTTTATTTTTATTACTTGCTTTTTGCTCCTGTTTAGTAATAAATAATATATTAGCCTCTGTTTTGGCTGTGTTTTTGTGTTTAATTAGTGTTTGTGCCAAGTAGAACCGTTGGGAAGACTTGGGGAAAGTCTTGTTACACTTGCTGTAAAAAAACAGAAACTTTAGCGCTCACCAGAACTGATGCCATTTTTATTTGGAGAGTGATATTTAGTTAATTAATTTTTCAGATGATTAATAGATAAATTCCTCATGTCCAGCAATTTATTTTAGAATTTTTGGGGTTCCATATCTTGCGCTAGCTACATATTACTACAGACTGTTGTGTTTTTGACAGATTCTGTTTTTCGTGTGTTGTTTGCTTATTTTGATGAATCTATGGCTAGTAAAATAGTTTATAAACCATAGAGAAGTTTTAATATAGTAGGTATAACACCAATATAAATAAAGAATGAGTTCATTATAGTACCTTGAAGTGGTCTTTTGTTTTCTTTCGCTAACGGAGCTCACGAGATTTTCTACTTTAAGTTTTGTGTTGTGAAGTTTTCAAGTTTTGGGTAAAGATTTGATGGATTATGGAAAAAGGAGTGGCAAGAGCCTATGCTTAGGGATGCCCATGGCACCCCAAGATAATCTAAGGACACCTAAAATCCAAATCTTGGGGATGCCCCGGAAGGCATCCCTCTTTCGTCTACTTCTATCGGTAACATTACTTGGAGCTATATTTTTATTCACCACATGATATGTGTTTTGCTTGGAGCGTCTTGTATTATTTGAGTCTTTATTTGTTAGTTTACCACAATCATCCTTTCTGTACACACCTTTTGAGAGAGCCATACATGATTTGGAATTTTTTAGAATACTCTATGTGCCTCACTTATATCTTTTGAGTTATGTAGTTTTGCTCTAGTACTTCACTTATATCTTTTAGAGCACGGTGGTGGATTTTTTATAGAAACTATTGATCTCTCATGCTTCACTTAGATTATTTTGAGAGTCTTAAATAGCATGGTAATTTGCTTAAAGTCTTAATATGCTTGGTCTACAAGATTAATAATAAAACTTTCTTATGAGTGTGTTGAATACTATGAGAAGTTTGATGCTTGATAATTGTTTCGAGATATAAAGATGGTGATATTAAAGTTGTGCTAGTTGAGTAGTTGTGAATTTGAGAAATACTTGTCTTAAAGTTTGTGATTCCCGTAGCATGCACGTATGGTGAACCGTTATGTGATGAAGTCGGAGCATGATTTATTTTTTGATTGTCTTCCTTATGAGTGGCGGTCGGGGATGAGCGATGGTCTTTTCCTACCAATCTATCCCCTAGGAGCATGCGCGTAATACTTTGCTTTGATAACTTGTAGATTTTTGCAATAAGTATATGAGTTCTTTATGACTAATGTTGAGTCCATGGATTATACGCACTCTCACCCTTCCACCTTTGCTAGCCTCTCTAATACCGCACACCTTTCGCCGGTATCATACACCCACCATATACCTTCCTCAAAACAGCCACCATGCCTACCTATTATGGCATTTCCATAGCCATTCCGAGATATATTGCCATGCAACTTTCCAACGTTCCGTTTATTATGACATACTCCATCATTGTCATATTGCTTAGCATGATCATGTAGTTGACATCGTATTTGTGGCAAAGCCACCATTCATAATTCTTTCACACGTGTCACTCTTGATTCATTGCATATCCCGGTACACCACCGGAGGAATTCATATAGAGTCATATTTTGTTCTAAGTATCGAGTTGTAATTGTTGAGTTGTAAGAAAAATAAAAGTGTGATGATCATCATTATTAGAGCATTGTCCCAGTGAGGAAAGGATGATGGAGGCTATGATTCCCCCACAAGTCGGGATGAGACTCCGGACGAAAAAAAAAAGAGAGAAAGAAAAGAGGCCATAAAAAAGAGAAAAGTTTCAAATAAAAAAATGAGAGAAAAAGAGAGAAGGGACAATGTTACTATCCTTTTACCACACTTGTGCTTCAAAGTAGCACCATGATATTCATAGTAGAGAGTCTCTCATGTTATCACTTTCATATACTAGTGGGCATTTTTCATTATAGAACTTGGCTTGTATATTACAATGATGGGCTTCCTCAAAATGCCCTAGGTCTTCATGAGCAAGCAAGTTGGATGCACACCCACTTAGTTTCTTTTTGAGCTTTCAAACACTTATAGCTCTAGTGCATCTGTTGCATCGCAATCCCTACTCACTCACATTGATATCTATTGATGGGCATCTCCATAGCCCGTTGATACGCCTAGTTGATGTGAGACTATCTTCTCCCTTTTTGTCTTCTCCACAACCACCATTCTATTCCACCTATATTGCTATGTCCATGGCTCATGCTCATGTATTGCGTGAAATTGAAAAAGTTTTGAGAATGTCAAAAGTATGAAACAATTGCTTGGCTTGTCATCGGGGTTGTGCA
The DNA here is from genome assembly GCF_018294505.1 of Triticum aestivum. Lineage (NCBI taxonomy): Eukaryota > Viridiplantae > Streptophyta > Magnoliopsida > Poales > Poaceae > Triticum > Triticum aestivum. The sequence continues at coordinate 515,426,826 of NC_057812.1, read as the reverse complement.
TGATTTAAATATTTTGTGTGGTGAAGATAGAGCATAGCCAGACTATATGATTTTGTAGGGATAAGTTTCTTTGGCCATGCTATTTTGAGAAGACATAATTGCTTTGTTAGTATACTAGAAGTATTATTATTTTTATGTCAATATTAAACTTTTGTCTTGAATCTTTCGGATCTGAATATTCATACCACAATTAACAAGAATTACATTAAAATTATGCCAAGTAGCACTCAGCATCAAAAATTCTGTTTTTGTCATTTACCTACTCGAGAATGAGCAGGAATTAAGCTTGGGGATGCTTGATACGTCTCCAACGTATCTATAATTTTTGATTGCTCCATGCTATATTATCTACTGTTTTGGACATTATTAGGCTTTATTATCCACTTTTATATTATTTTTGGGACTAACCTATTAACCGGAGGCCCAGCCCAGAATTGCTGCTTTTTTGCCTGTTTTAGGGTTTCAAAGAAAAGGAATATCAAACGGAGTCCAAACGGAATGAAACCTCCGGGAACGTGATTTTCTCAACAAACAAGACCCGGGAGACTTGGACCCTACGTCAAGACACAAAAGAGGAGGCCACGAGGTAGGGGGGCGCGCCCACCCCCACCAGGCGTGCCCTCCACCCTCGTGGGCCCCCTGTTGCTCCACTGACGTACTCCTTACTCCTATATATACCTACGTACCCCCAAACGATCTGATAAGGAGCCAAAACCCTAATTCCACCGCCGCAACTTTCTGTATCCATGAGATCCCATCTTGGGGCCTGTTCCGGAGCTCCACTGGAGGGGGCACCAATCACGGAGGGCTTCTACATCAACACCATAGCCTCTTCGATGAAGTGTGAGTAGTTTACCTCAGACCTACGGGTCCATAGTTAGTAGCTAGATGGCTTATTCTCTCTTTTTGGATCTCAATACAATGTCCCCCCCTCTCTTGTGGAGAACTATTCGATGTAATCTTCTTTTTTGCGGTGTGTTTGTTGAGACCGATGAATTGTGGGTTTATGATCAAGTCTATCTATGAACAATATTTGAATCTTCGCTGAATTCTTTTATGTATGATTAGTTATCTTTGCAAGTCTCTCTGAATTATCAGTTTGGTTTGGCCTACTAGATTGATCTTTCTTGCAATGGGAGAAGTGCTTAGCTTTGGGTTCAATCTTGCGGTGTCATTTCCCAGTGACAGTAGGGGTAGCAAGGCACGTATTGTATTGTTGCCATCGAGGATAACAAGATGGGGTTTTCATCATATTGCATGAGTCTATCCCTCTATATCATGTCATCTTGCTTAAGGCGTTACTCTATTTTTAACTAAATACTCTAGATGCATGCTGGATAGCAGTCGATGAGTGGAGTAATAGTAGTGGATGCAGGCAGGAGTCGGTCTACTTGTCTCGGACGTGATGCCTATATACATGATCATACCTATATATTCTCATAACTATGCTCAATTCTATCAATTGCTCAATAGTAATTTGTTCACCCATCATAGAATACTTATGCTCTCGAGAGAAGCCACTAGTGAAACCTATGGCCCCCGGGTCTATCTTCATCATATTAATCTCCTACTACTTAGTTATTTCCTTTGCTTTTTTACTTTGCCTTTATTTTACTTTGCATCTTTATCACAAAATACCAAAAATATTATCTTATCACATCTATCAGATCTCACTCTCGTAAGTGGCCGTGTAGGGATTGACTACCCCTATTCGTGTTAGTTGCGAGGATTTATTTGTTTTGTGCAGGTACGAGGGACTCGCGCATAGCCTCCTACTGGATTGATACATTGGTTCTCAAAAACTGAGGGAAATACTTACGCTACTTTGCTGCATCATCCCTTCCTCTTCGGGGAAAACCAACGCAGTGCTCAAGAGGTAGCAGCCGCGCCCGCTGGATGGTCGCGGGGAGGCGGGACGAACCACCTGAACAAGGCGGTCCTGGAGGTCCAAGACAAACTCCGCACCGAGGCTGATGCTCTCAAGCATTGCAACAAGGCGTTCCTGGAGTCGAGAGAGGCCATCCGTGTATACCTCTTGCTCCTTTATTTTCAATTTTTGTGTTTCTTAGTGGGGGCGCGCCAACGCACCCACTGAGTGTAGTCCCCGAGTTCGGGGCCGGCTGCTGAGTAGGCGGCCCCGAACTCTAACTTGCAAGCTTCGAGTACTAATATATTTGCTGCGAGACTATCATAACCTCCGTGCGGCCGCCTTCAACTCTAGAGTCCAGGAGTTGGATCAACGCGCCGTCAACTTGTCGGAGAGCCAGAGTAAGTTCTCTTCTTTCTGCGGGGGCGCGTTGGCGCACCCGCAGGCTGTAGTCCTCGAGATCTGGGCCGACTGCTTAGCAGTCGGGCCGGATCTTCCTAGCGCTACATCTTTCTTTGCTGATTGTTGTCATTCCCTTCTTTTTCTGATTTTGCAGAGGTCAACGCCATCCTTCAACGGCAACTGGGCGAAGCCAACGCCGTGTTGCATGCCAAAGAGGCGGACTGCAGCAAGATGGCTGAAGAACGTGACCGGCTGGCCACGCAGCTGGCAGAGCAGGCATAGCTTCTTCAAAAGGCCCAGAAGGAGGCGGAGGACAAGGAGGCGGGTCTTCTCGCCGAGTTCGAGATCGAATGCTCCGCCTGGATTGAGAAGGAGGCAATGCTGACAGCCGGCTTTGGCGAAATCGAGGATATGGTTGATGGTAGGCGACCTTCTTTACTTTTCTTTTAAGTCGTCGGCCTCTAGCCAAGCCAGCTTCTTTCTATTTTTGTTCTGACTCTTTGCTTAGTCCTGGCAGACTTCTTTCCAGGCCACTCTAGTGCCGCCAACCAGGCTATTGAGTCCGACCATGAAGAACGAAGGGCGGAAGGCGAGAGGATCGCCGCCAATGCCCCTCGCACCCTTCGCGAGCAGCTTCTCAGCATCCAGGCCCGTCTTCGACTGCCTCATCGGGTGTTGCGCCGCCTTCAGCATGTCGGCGCCCAAGGGATCGCCGCCTTGTGGCCCGACAGGACGGCCCCGTGCAGCCCCAGCCGGACTGCCGACTGGCTGGACGTGGCGGCTGGCCGCCTTGAGGCGTGGAAGGGCTCCTCGGCCCGGGCCGAAGCGCGCCGGGCCTTGGAGTTCATCAAGGCATGGTACCCTGGGCTAGATCTAGCCCAGTTGACCATGTTCCGACAGGTGGCCCAAGAGGAGTTGGTGGCAGTGGAGGGCGAACTTGTCAAGTGGGCGGCGGCCATCGCCGAGTACACTGACACTAGAGTCTTCATCCCGGAGCCGGCTGAGGACAGCACTGAGGCGCCGCCTGAGTGGTTTGGGCTGAACCTGGAGGAGGGCAAGGACTCGGCTGAGGTGATCGACTCCAGTGACGAGGGAGAAGACGAGGAGGAGGAAGGCGAAGAGGAGGCGCCAGAGGTAGGAGCGGACGGACAGCCCCAAATCGACCGCGCCTCCAGCAACGAGCCGCACCCGAATGAGCCGGCTGCCGCTGGAGGGGACCAAGCGGGGACCGACCAGCCGACCGCTCAACCAGCCGGTGCCACCGACTCCACCACTCCACCGAACCCGTCCGCCGATCCCTAGGCTGCCACTTTACTTTTTATGTCTCTCTATTTATTAGTCTCAATGAACTTTGTTAGCTTCGCACAATTCCACCCGCGGGGGGTATTTGGAACTTATGTTGGATGTCGGCCAAGGGCCTTTGGTGTGTAAATATTTTATCTGAGTTCTACCTTGTCTTGCCTTGCACTCTTTTGGCTTTTTCCTTTGCCGTCTTCCCTTGGTTGCCGTCTTGCCAGCCGAACAGCCGCTCTGCGGATTGTGGCTGGGTCAAGTACTTAGCCACTTTTTGGAAGGCAAGTACTTGGCCAGCTAGAGTTTTCTTGGCAAGTTAAGTAGAAGCCGGCCGGCCGGTTGCTCGGCAACCGGTTGGTGAGGCGAGAAGCCGGCTTGGACTATGTAAATGCCTTAAGTCCTTAGCCATTTTTCATGTAGGCGCCCTTTTCGCCTTGACTCCCACAGACCGAACAGCTACTCTGCAGGCTGCGGCCTCTTGGCAGGAGAAAGCTAGGGTGCCAACACACTACTTGTTCGGCTGCAGGAAACATTTCATAGTACAAGGCGGAAAGTCCCCGGGTCGACTAGTCGAACCCGGTGCCAGACAGATTAATGAAATGACATAAATGATAGGCGTAGTACTTGTTTTATAGATAAAGAAGGGCAGTCCCTGAGCTCTACTCGGGGAACCCGGAGTCTTTATACTTAATACAAAAGTCGGCGTGATACATACTACTTTTTAACTGTAAAACCTATGAAGGAGGTTCGCATTCCATGGTCGCTCCATCTCCTTGCCGGAGTCATCTCTTTTGCGTGCTTGAGGTTTCTGAGCATCGATGAGGTAGTAGGAGTCGTTGCCCAACACCTTGCTGATGATGAAGGGGCCTTTCCAAGGTGCCTAGAGCTTGTGCTGGCTGGCTGTTCGCTGGATCAACCGGAGCACAAGGTCTCCTTCTTGGAAGGATCTTGGCTTGACCTTTTGGTTGTAGTATCGGCGCAGGCTCTACTGGTAGATGGTGGACCGGCTGAGTGCCAATAGCCGGCCCTCTTCCAGCAGATCGACGCCGTCTTGTCGTGCTTCTTCTGCCTCCTCTTCGGTGTACATGGTGACTTGAGGGGAGTCGAATTCTATGTCCGTCGGGATGACGGCTTCGGCACCGTAGACGAGAAAGAAAGGAATAAAGCCGGTTGACTTGTTATGAGTTGTGCGCAGGCTGCAGAGGACGGCCAGAAGCTCGTCGAGCCAACAGCCAGCCAACCGCTCCAGAGGCTCGACCAGTCGGGGCTTGATGCCAGATAAAATGAGGCCGTTTGCTCGCTCCACCTGTCCGTTTGACTGTGGATGGGCAACATACGCTAGGTCCAGTCGGATGCCCTGCATCGCGCATAAACGGGCCAAGGCACCTTTGGCGAAGTTCGTGCCATTGTCGGTGATGATGCTGTGTGGTATGCCATACCAGATGGTGATGTCGGAGATGAAAGTCACCGCAATCGGACCATTCAACTTCTTGACTGGTTTTGCTTCTATCCACTTGGTGAACTTGTCCACCGCGACAAGCAGATGAGTCAAGCCACCTATTGCTGTCTTGAATGGTACCATCATATCCAGGCCCCAAACGGCAAAGGGCCAGGCGATGGGTATAGTCTTGAGTGCATAAGCCGGCTGGTGAGGCTTTGAACGAAACTTCTGGCACCCTTTGCATTTCTGGACCAAGTCCTTGGCGTCTTCTAGGGCAGTCGGCCAGAAAAAACCATGGCGGAAGGCCTTGGACACCAGAGCCCTTGAGGCCGCATGGTGACCACACTCGCCTTAATGGATAGCTTTGAGGATTGCCTGGCCTTGCTCTGGCTCGACGCAGCGCTGGTAAACACCAGTGATATTGCGCCTCACAAGCTCTCTGTTGACTATGGTGTATGCTGCCGCCCGGCGTTGCACTTGCCGGGCCCAGATCTCGTCGGTTGGCAGCTCTTTTTTCACCAAAAAATTGAGGATGGGCTGGGCCCATGAAGGTGCTGCAATTTCTTCAACTGCCGGGACTGCCACTTGTACGAGGGTGGCTGGGCTAGGAGGCGGTGGGTTGGAGTCGGCTGCCGCTTGTTGAGTTGATGAAGTCCCTGGGCCGACTGTTGCAGTCCCCGGGTTGTCCGCCGAAGTTCCCGTGTCGGCTGGTGGGGTCTCAAGTTGGATCCGACTGCTTCAGGAGGAGCCGACACAAATATGGAATCTGACTCTGGTGATGGCTTGACGGACGGTTTGAGGAGTCGTTGCAAGGCAACGCCAGTTGGTATTGCTTGCCGGGTGGAGCCGATTCGTGCCAAGGCGTCGACTTGCTCATTGTCATTTCTTGGCACATGAAGGAACTCGCACCCTTCGAAGTATCCACTGAGTTGCTGTACGAGAAAGCGGTAGCTGGCCATATTTGCATCCTTGGCGTCCCAATCGCCTGATGACTGCTGGACCACCAAATCGGAGTCTCCGTAATACAGGATCCGGCGAATGCCGAGTTCCTTGGCAAGTCGGAGCCCGTGAATGAGTGCTTCGTATTCAGCAACATTGTTGGAGGTGGCAAAGTGAATTTGCAGCGCATATCTAATCTTGTTGGCCTTGGGGGAGGTGAGAACGATGCCGGCTCCCAAACTGGTGCGCATTTTTGAACCATCAAAATGCATCCGCCAATGGGTGGAATCTGGCGCTGGCGGCAAGTACTGGGTCTCGGCCCAGTCGACGAGGAAGTCGGCCAGTGCTTGTGACTTGATGGTGGTGCGAGGCTGGTAGTAGATGGTGTAGGGGGCCAAATCTATGGCCCACTTGGCCACTCGGCCCGAGGCATCTCGACTTCCAATAATCTCAACAAGCGGAGCTGTGCAGACCACAGTGATTGGGTGCTCTTGGAAGTATGGCTTCAGTCTCTTGGCAGCTAAGTGCACGCCATAACACATCTTCTGATAGTGGGGGTAGTTCTGCTTGGAGGCGGATAGTACTTCGCTTAGGTAATATACCGGCCTCTGGATTGGTAGGGCGTTGCCTTCTTCTTTCCGTTCCACCACTATGACTGTGCTAACCACTCGACTGGTAGCGGCAATGTAGAGGAGCATTGGTTCCTTAGGAGTCGGGGCCGCCAAGACAGGCGGGGTGGTCAACATCTTCTTGAGCTGGAGAAAAGCTTCATCCGCCTTGTCATTCCACTCGAAAAAGGTGGTCTTCTTCATGAGCTGGTACAGGGGAAGAGCCTTCTCGCCCAGCCGACTGATGAAACGGCTAATAGATGCCAAGCAGCTGGTAAATTTTTGCACATCCAGCAGTCGGGTGGGTACTTCCATCCTTTCGATGGCCTTGATCTTCAAGGGGTTGCACTCTATGCCGCGCTCTGAGACCAGAAAAGCCAAGAAGCTGGCCGACTGGTACTCCAAAGACACATTTCTCCGGGTTGAGCTTGATCTGAAATCGGCGCAAGTTCTCGAAAGTCTCCCTGAGATCCTCCAGTAGCGTCCCACGCTTCTCTGTCTTCACCACCACATCGTCCACATAGACATGAGTGTTTCTGCCGAGTTGTTTGAGGAGACACTTTTGCATGCAACATTGAAAGGTGGCGCCGACATTTCTCAAGCCTAACGTCATGGTCAGGTAGTAGAAGGCTCCAAATGGCATGATCAAGGCCGTCTTCATCCTGTCGGCCGGGTCCAGCTTGATCTGGTGATACCCCGAGTATGCATCCAAAAAACTCAACAGCTTGCATCCGGCTGTAGAGTCGATCACTTGGTCAATTCTGGGCAGAGCAAATGGATCTTTGGGGCATGCTTTGTTGAGGCTGGTATAATCAATGCACATGCGCCACTGCTTGTTCTTCTTCAGCACTAGGACTGGATTGGTTAACCATTCTGGAAAGAACACCTCCATGATGAAGCCGGCTGCCAGGAGCCGGGCAATCTCTTCTCCAACAACTCTTCTTTTTCTCTTATGATAGGCGGCACAAGGGCTGCCGGATTGGCTTGGTATAAGATCGGGCGTGTAACTTGTGCTCAGCGAAATCCGTTGGTACACCTGACATGTCTTTGGGGGACCATGCAAAGATGTCCCGATTCCCACAGAGGAAATCAATGAGCTCGCCTTCCTATTTACTGTCAAGGTTTGCGCCAATGACAACATACCTCTCTGGGTGCTCCGGGTCCAAAGGTATCTTCTTTGTTTCTTTAACCGGCTTGAATGAGCCCTCGACTTCCAACTCCTTGGGGTCGGGTGACATTTCCAGCTGCTTGCCTGCCATTGCCACAACCCGGTCAAGGAGCCGTTTCTTTGTTGCGATCATGAGGGACTCGGCTAACTGACTGCTCTCTGCCGCTCAGGCGGACGAATTCTTGTAGTCTCCTGCTACGGTCGGGATTCCCTTAGAGCTTGGCATCTTCATCTTTAGGTAAGCATAGTGGGGGACCGCCATGAACTTGTCCAAGGCAGGTCGGCCAAGCAGCGCGTGATAAGGGCTCTCAAGGTCCACCACCTCAAACCAGACTGGCTCTCGGCGGAAATGAGTTTTGTCCCCGAAGAGGACATCTATCTGAGTCTTGCCGATTGGTGAGAAGGAAAGGTCAGGAACTATTCCATGGAAAACAGTCCGACTGGGCTGAAGGTGTCTCTGCTTGATTCCCAATTTCTCCATGGTATCCTTGTACAGAATGTTGATGCTGCTGCCGCCATCTATCAGGACTCGAGGAAAACGGGCAGACCGCCTCTCTCTGGCGAACGTGGCGTCCAACACCATGGCATAGGAGCCGGGGCTTGGCATCACTTCCGGGTGGTCAGCTCTGCTCCAGCTAATGGGTTTCTCTGACTAATGCATGAACTCGGGGGTCTCTGATGCTACTGCATTCACTTCCAGCCGCTGCTGCCGCCTACTGCGCCTATCGCCGGCCACGCTGGTGAACATGACGTAGGCCCCATGCTCCTTGGGATAATCATCTTGCACGGTGCCGACTGGCCGAGCCGCCGGCTGCTGCGGGGGAGGAGGCGGCGGGCCGACAGGGGGAGCGGGCTGGAGTCCGTCACCCTTGGCAATCCTAGTGAGCCAATGGAACTTTTGAGTGGTGTGATTGGATGGCTTCGCACTGCTGTGGAACTTGCAGGGGGCATCAAGAGTCTGCTCGTACTAGAAGGCGGTCAGCCAGTTAGGCTTGCCGCCCTTCTGACGCTTGGGATGAGGCTGCCCTTCTGGTTGTCGATCTTCAACTGCCGCCACCTGTCGGCTTGTGGAAGCCGGCTGTGCGGCCTTGCGCTTGTTGTCGTTCGGCTGCTGCCGCCGACTGACGTCGCCAGCCGGGGTCTGAGGGGCTTGGGGAGCCACTTTGCCTGACGCGTTGACTTGAATTTCCGCCTTCATGGAGGAGTCAGCTGTGGCGTACTTGTCTGCTATGATTAGCAGCTCGTCAAGGGTCACTGGCTCGTCGCAAAGGAGCCGGTGCTTGAGGAGGGTGCCCTCTCGGCACCCGGCGGTGAAGTACTCGATAGCCTACACCTCGTGCACGCCCTCGCAAGAGTTGCGCTGCTCGGCCCAGCATGTGAGATAGTCGCGAGTCGACTCATTGGAGCCTTGGACGCACAGGGAGAGCTGGCGAGGCTTGGGCGGCTGCTTGTACGTGCTGGTGAAGTTGCAGATGAAGGCTCCAGTAAAGTCAACCCAGCTGTTGACACTGCGGGGCTTCAGGTTGTTCAGCCATGTCCGGGCCGTGCCCTGGAGCATGAGGGGGGCGTACTTCACGGCAACGCACCTGTTGCCGTTGGCGATGCTGACGGCTGTGGAGTAGTCGACCAGCCAGTCCTCCGGCTTCACGAAGCCGGTGTACTTGGGGGTATCTCTAGGGAGAGTGAAACCTTTGGGAAAGGGCTCATCTCGGATGCGGGGGCCAAAACAAGGCGGACCCAACTCGTCTTCCTCTTCTAGTGCCAGGGACCGATTAAGGCGGTCGATCCGGTGGCGGGCATCGTTTTCTCTAATTCCTTCTCGGCGGCCAAGGCGGTCGCCGAGTGATGGGTGGTCAACAGGCAGCGGCGAGATGCACCTCTCCCTGCGGGGAGGAGGCGGCGGGCAGTTCTCTCGCCGTCGCACTGCTCTTGGGTGGCCGTCTTGGTCGCGCTCGATGGTGATGTGAGTCCGGCTGCGGCTGGTAGCCGGCTCCTTGTCTCTTATATCATGGACGCCACCAGTCGGCGTCCGGGATGTCGCGCCTTGGTCTCGGCGAGGTGGTGGGTCATCGTTTCTCTGGTTGGGCGTTTCAGCGCGGCACTCGGCATCTTGCTGCCCAGCAGCCACATCAAGGAGCTGCTGAACTCGCTCCGTCATGTGGCGACACTCGTCGGCCTCGAGCTTGTCTAGCTCGTCTGCTGCCGCCTGGCAACTCGTATGTTCTCTGCAGGCGTGGCATAGACGGGACGGTCTATCCCGAACATGCTAGCGATGGCCACGCCACGTTGCCTGATCAAGCCAACGCGGCTAGGCCCACCAGGAGCCGGTGTGCCGCCTACAGCATGGTCCATCTCCCGCTGGTAGGCCTTCGAAAGGCGTCTCATGCTGGCCAGCCGGTTGGTGCTCTCAACGAGCTGGACGCAGCGTGCTTCCAGCGTCTCGGCGTCGGCGTCTTCCGGGATTGGCGCAGCCAAGTCTTGCATTGTCGTCTGCAACGGGTCCTGACCGCCCCCGCCAGAGTGCTCACCGTGGCTGATCACGAGCACCTCCGTGACGGTGCTGCCTCCGCTGTCCGCGTGAGGAAGCGGCTCATCGTATACCACCACATTGGAGGGGAATGTGTCGAGCGAAGCCGTGTCAGAGTCGACCAACATCGGGTCGGTGGAGCCAACTGACTCCAAGTCAGCAGCAGGCTCGCTGGCAACGTGGAGCTGATCGAGGAGGCCCACGAGGCGCGCTTCGGGGCCATTGGTGCCTGCGTCGGATGCGGGCTCGCCGGAGAGGCGAATCTCGCCAACAAGATCAGCGAGGCAGCTCACTGCGCAGGCGATCTCCGTATCATGCAGCACCTCGACGCAGACGCCGTCCGGCATGCCGGGATGGCTGCACTCGCCAGGAAGGAACAGGGTTCCCGTCCAGAACAGGTCTCCGGGAGACGGTGCACCTTGCCCCACGGTGAGTGCCAAATGTCGGGGGTTGGGTGTGACATATGCGAAAGGATGGCTTATCATGGTGGGAGCGAGTAGAACGTCGCCGGTGCCTGGAAGCGGGATGAGGCGTAGAGATGAACGCCGACGTACTTTACTCAGGTTCGGGGCTCTCCTAGGAGATAACACCCCTAGTCCTGCTCTGCGGGGTCTCCGCATGATCACTAGTGTGTAAGCGGTACAATGGTGCTCCTCGAGCTATTTGCTCGAGGTGGAAGAAGGCAGGCACGCTCTCTCCTCCTCTAGGTATGAGTCTAGTCCTAACAGGGCCGAACCCTTTGCATGGGTGCCCTGGGGGTTTATATAGGCCTACCCCCAGGGGTACAATGGTGATCTGGCTGGGCGTAGGGCCCGATCGTCATTCTCTCTGGTCGCCAGCCTCTTTGCCGATAGCTAGGCCCCACCGCTTGGTGGGCCCCGCCGTCTGGTCTGGTACGTTGTTGACAAGCCGCTCCCACTGCTTGCGGGTCTTGCCGGCTGCTGCTCACTATAGCCGTAATGCTAATGACACAGGCTTGGTCAGGGAAGCGTGGCTACCGTCCCGCCGCCTGGTGGGCGATCACTGTTGCCACTCCGTGTCTCATCCGGTTGATGGCATATGGGGCCCAAGGGAGGGATTGGCCATCTGCTGGTAGCCGGCTCCTCTGAGGTCCGGCTGCCCCAGCCTCCTCCGTCTTCAGGGCTCTGGCTGCCAGGTAGGGCCCGCCATCTGCAAGACGTACCTGACAGGCCTTCGTGGGAACAGGACTCCGCCTGTCAGGTGTGACGTATGGGGGGAGAGGCAACAGTGTCGCGTCGTGCAGAGATCTCCGCCTGTATGGGGCACTGTGGCCACGTCTGTCCCTAGATTCGGGGGGAAGGCTTGCACTGTAGCCGTACCCCGTCTTGTCGCTTTGATAAGGGCGCAGACTTTGAGGGCGCCACGAGCCGACTTCTAGGAGTTGGCCTCTCTGGAGGCCGCTCTCTAGGAGTCGGCCCATCGGGATGCTGCCTCCAGAATTCGGCCGCCTTCGACCAGTCGGTCGCTTGGCCAACCGGCCGCCAGAAGGCAGAGTCTTTATCTTGACGTCTTTGAGGGGCGCAGCCGGCCCCGTTGTCTTGAAAGGCTCGGGGGCTTGGTTAGGCTACCCGTGGCCCATTACTCTGACATCCATGTTGTTATATTATCAATCTTGGATGTTTTATAATCATTTTATAGTCATTTTATATCATTTTTTGGTACTAACCTATTGACATAGTGCCAAGTGCCAGTTGCTGTTTTCTGCATGTTTTTTACATCGCGGGAAATCAATACCAAACGCAACGAAAATTTTTGTGGATTTTTTTTGGACCAGAAGACAACCAATGGCTGAAGAAGCACTTGGGGGCTGCTTTGAGGGGAGCACAACCCACCAGGGTGCTCCAGGAGGCCCAGGCGCACCCTGGTGGGTTGTGCCTGCCTTGGGTGCCTCCCGGACCTCCTCTTTACTCTATAAGTACCCCAATACTCTAGAAACCCCAAGGAAGTCAACGAAAATCAATTCTAGCCGCCGCAGAGTCTAGAACCACCAGATCTAATCTAGACACCATCACGGAGGGGTTCACCACTTCCATTGGTGCCTCTCCGATGATGCGTCAGTAGTTCTTTGTAGACCCTCGGGTCCGTAGTTAGTAGCTAGATGGCCTCCTCTCTCTCTCTCTCTCTCTCTTTTGATTCTCAATACAATGGTCTCTTGGAGATCCATATGATGTAACTCTTTTGTTGTGTGTTTATTGGGATCCGATGAACTTTGAGTTTATGATCAGATCTATCTCTTTTTATCCATGAAAGTTATTTGGGTTGCTTTGATCTCTTATATGCATGATTTCTTATAGCCTCGTATTTCTTCTCCGATATTTGGGTTTTGTTTAGCCAACTTGATCTATTTATCTTGTAATGGGAAGAGGTGCTTTGTAGTGGGTTCAATATTATGGTGCTTGATCCGAGTGACAGAAGGGGAACCGACACGTATGTATCGTTGCTACTATGGATAAAATGATGGGGTCTATTTCTACATAAATAGAACTTGTCTACATCATGTCATCATTCTTATTGCATTACTTTGTTTCTCCATGAATTTAATACACTAGATGCATGCTAGATAGCGGTCGATGTGTGGAGTAATAGTAGTAGATGCAGGCAGGAGTCGGTCCAGTAATCTTGGACGTGATGCCCATATAATGATCATTGCCTAGATATCGTCATGATTATTTGAAGTTCTTTCAATTGGCCAACTGTAATTTGTTTACCCTGTTGGGGAACGCAGTAATTTCAAAAAATTTCTACGCACACGCAAGATCATGGTGATGCATAGCAACGAGAGGGGAGAGTGTTGTCCACGTACCCTCGTAGACCAAAAGCGGAAGCGTTAGCACAACGCGGTTGATGTAGTCGTACGTCTTCATGATCCAACCGATCAAGTACCGAACGCACGGCACCTCCGAGTTCTGCACACGTTCAACTCGATGATGTCCCTCAAACTCCGATCCAACCGAGTGTTGAGGGAGAGTTTCGTCAGCACGACGGCGTGGTGACGATGATGATGTTCTACCGTCGCAGGGCTTTGCCTAAGCACCACTACGATATGATCGAGGTGGATTATGGTGGAGGGGGGCACCGCACACGGCTAAGAGATCAAGAGATCAATTGTTGTATCTTTGGGGTGCCCCCTGCCCCCGTATATAAAGGAGTGGAGGAGGGGGAGGGCCGGCCCTCTCTATGGCGCGCCCTAGGGGAGTCCTACTTCCACCGGGAGTAGGATTCCCCCTTTCCTAGTAGAACTAGGAGCCCTTCCAAGTAGTAGGAGTAGGAGGGAAGGAAAGGGAAGGGAAAAGGAGAAGGAAGGAAGGGGGATCCCCCCTCCCTAGTCCAATTCGGACCAGCCCATGGGGAGGGGGCGGCCAACCTTTGAGACCTTTCTCTCCTTTCCCGTATGGCCCATTAAGGCCCAATACGAATTCCCGTAACTCCCCGGTACTCCCGAAAATACCCGAATCACTCGGAACCTTTCCGATGTCCGAATATAGTCGTCCAATATATCGATCTTTACGTCTCGACCATTTCGAGACTCCTCGTCATGTCCCTGGTCTCATCCCGGACTCCGAACTCCTTCGGTACATCAAAACACATAAACTCATAATTTAACCGTCATCGAACTTTAAGCGTGCGGACCCTACGGGTTCGAGAACTATGTAGACATGATCGAGACACGTCTCCGGTCAATAACCAATAGCGGAACCTATATGCTCATATTGGCTCCTACATATTCTATGAAGATCTTTATCGGTCAAACCGCATAACAACATATGTTGTTCCCTTTGTCATCGGTATGTTACTTGCCCGAGATTCGATCGTCGGTATCTCAATACCTAGTTCAATCTCGTTACCGGCAAGTCTCTTTACTCGTTCCGTAACACATCATCCCGCAACTAACTCATTAGTTGCAATGCCTGCAAGGCTTATAGTGATGTGCATTACCGAGTGGGCCCAGAGATACCTCTCCGACAATCGGAGTGACAAATCCTAATCTCGAAATACACCAACCCAACAAGTACCTTCGGAGACACCTGTAGAGCACCTTTATATTCACCCAGTTACGTTGTGACATTTGGTAGCACACAAAGTGTTCCTCCGGTAAACGGGAGTTGCATAATCTCATAGTCATAGGAACATGTATAAGTCATGAAGAAAGCAATAGCAACAAACTAAACGATCAAGTGAGATGCTAACGGAATGGGTCAAGTCAATCATATCATTCTCTAATGATGTGACCCCGTTAATCAAATGACAACTCATGTCTATGGCTAGGAAACTTAACCATCTTTGATTCAACGAGCTAGTCAAGTAGAGGCATACTAGTGACATACTGTTTGTCTATGTATTCACACATGTATTATGTTTCTGGTTAATACAATTCTAGCATGAATAATAAACATTTATCAAGATATAAGTAAATAAATAATAACTTTATTATTGCCTCTAGGGCATATTTCCTTCAGTCTCCCACTTGCACTAGAGTCAATAATCTAGTTCACATCGCCATGTGATTTAACATCAATAGTTCACATCACCATGTGATTAACACCCATAGTTCACATCGTCATGTGACCAACACCCAAAGGGTTTACTAGAGTCAATAATCTAGTTCACATCACTATGTGATTAATACCCAAAGAGTACTAAGGTGTGATCATGTTTTGCTTGTGAGGGAAGTTTAGTCAATGGGTCTGCCACATTCAGATCCGTATGTATTTGGCAAATTTCTATGTCAACAATGCTCTGCATGGAGCTACTCTAGCTAATTGCTCCCACTTTCAATATGTATCCAGATTGAGACTTTGAGTCATCTGGATCAGTGTCACAACTTGCATCGACGTAACCCTTTATGACGAACTTTTTGTCACCTCCATAATCGAGAAACATATTCTCATTCCACTAAGGATAATTTTGACCAATGTCCAGTGATCTACTCCTAGATCACTATTGTACTCCCTTGCCAAACACAGTGTAGGGTATACAATAGATCTGGTACACAACATGGCATACCTTATAGAACCTATGGCTGAGGCATAGGGAATGACTTTCATTCTCTTTCTATCTTCTGCCGTGGTCGGGCTTTGAGTCTTACTCAATTTTACACCTTGTAACACAGGCAAGAACTCTTTCTTTGACTGTTCCATTTTGAACTACTTCAAAAACTTGTCAAGGTATGTACTCATTGAAAACTTATCAAGCGTCTTGATCTATCTCTATAGATCTTGATGCTCAATACATAAGCAGCTTCACCGAGGTCTTTCTTTGAAAAACTCCTTTATGCTTTGTAGAATAAAGGTACATTATTTCCGATCAACAATATGTCATACACATATACTTATCAGAAATGTTGTAGTGCTCCCACTCACTTTCTTGTAAATACAGGCTTCACCGGAAGTCTGTATAAAACTATATACTTTGATCAACTTATCAAAGCGTTTATTGCAACTCCGAGAGGCTTGCACCAGTCCATAAATGGATCGCTGGAGCTTGCACACTTTGTTAGCTCCCTTTGGATCGACACAACCTTCCGGTTGCATCATATACAACTCTTCTTCCAGAAATCCATTCAGGAATGCAGTTTTGACATCCATCTGCCAAATTTCATAATCATAAAAAGCGGCAATTGCTAACATGATTCGGACAGACTTAAGCATAGATACGAGTGAGAAACTCTCATCGTAGTCAACACCTTGAACTTGTCGAAAACCTTTTTGCGACAATTCTAGCTTTGTAGATAGTAACACTACTATCAGCGTCCGTCTTCCTGTTGAAGATCCATTTAATCTCAATGGCTCGCCAATCATTGGGCAAGTCAATCAAAGTCCATACTTTGCTCTCATACATGGATCTCATCTCATATTTCATGGCCTTAAGCCATTTCACGGAATCTGGGCTCATCATTGCTTTCCTCATAGTTCGTAGGTTCGTCATGGTCAAGTAACATGACCTCCAGAATAGGATTACCATACCACTCTGGTGCGGATCTCACTCTGGTTTACCTACGAGGTTCGGTAGTAACTTGATCTGAAGTTACATGATCATCATCATTAGCTTCCTCACTAATTGGTGTAGTAGTCACAGGAACAGATTTCTGTGATGAACTACTTTCCAATAAGGGAGCAGGTATAGTTTCCTCATCAAGTTCTACTTTCCTCCCACTCATTTCTTTCGAGAGAAACTCCTTCTCTAGAAAGGATCCATTCTTAGCAATGAATATCTTGCCTTCAGATCTGTGATAGAAGGTGTACCCAACTTTTTCTTTTGGGTATCCTATGAAGATTTACTTCTCCGATTTGGGTTCGAGATTATCATGTTGAAACTTTTTCACATAAGCATCATAGTCCCAAACTTTAAGAAACGACAGCTTAGGTTTCTCGCCAAACCACAGTTCATACGGTGTCGTCTCAACGGATTTAGATGGTGCCCTATTTAACGTGAATGTAGCTGTCTCTAATGCATAACCCCAAAACAATAGTGGTAATCGGTAAGAGACATCATAGATCGCACCATATCTAATAAAGCACGGTTACGATGTTCGGACACACCATTACACTGTGGTGTTCCAGGTGGCGTGAGTAGTGAAACTATTTCACATTGTTTTAACTGAAGGCCAAACTCGTAACTCAAATATTTTACTTCTGCGATCATATCGTAGAAACTTTTATTTTTGTTACGATGATTCTCCACTTCACTCTGAAATTCTTTGAAATTTTCAAATATTTCAGACTTGTGTTTCATCAAGTAGATATACTCATATCTGCTCAAATCATCTGTGAAGATCAGAAAATAATGATACCTGCCGCGAGCCTCAATATTCATGGGACCACATACATCAGTATGTATGATTTCCAACAAATCTGTTGCTCACTCCATTGTTCCGGAGAACGGAGTCTTAGTCATCTTGCCCATGAGGCATGGTTCGCTAGCATCAACTGATTCATTATCAAGTGATTCCAAAAGCCCATCAGCATGGATTTTCTTCATGCGCTTCACACCAATATGACCTAAACGGCAGTGCCACAAATAAGTTGCATTATCATTATTAACTTTGCATCTTTTGGCTTCAATATTATGAATATGTGTATCACTACGATCGAGATTCAACAAACCATTTTCATTGGGTGTATAACCATAGAAGGTTTTATTCAGGTAAACAGAATAACAATTATTCTTAACTTAAATGAATAATTATATTGCAATAAACATGATCAAATCATATTCATGCTCAACGCAAACACCAAATAACACTTATTTAGGTTCAACACTAATCCTGAAAGTATAGGGAGTGTGCGATGATGATCATATCATTCTTGGAACTACTTCCAACACACATCGTCACTTCACCCTTAACTAGTCTCTGTTCATTCTGCAACTCTTGTTTCAAGTTACTACTCTTAGCAACTGAACTAGTATCAAATACCGAGGGGTTGCTATAAACACTAGTAAAGTACACATCAATAACATGTATATCCAATATACCTTTGTTCACTTCGCCATCCTTCTTATCCGCCAAATACTTGGGGCAGTTCCGCTTCTAGTGACCAGTACCTTTGCAGTAGAAGCACTCAATCTCAGGCTTAGGTCCAGACTTGGGCTTCTTCACTTGAGCAGCAACTTGCTTGCCGTTCTTCTTGAAGTTCCCTTTCTTCCCTTTGCCCTTTTTGAAACTAGTGGTCTTTGTCAACCATAAACACTTGATGCTTTTCTTGATTTCTACCTTCGTCGATTTCAGCATCACGAAGAGCTTGGGAATTACTTTTGTCATCCCTTGCATATTATAGTTCATCACTAAGTTCTAGTAACTCGATGATAGTGACTACAGAACTTTGTAAATTACTCTCTTATCTGGAAGATTAACTCCCACTTGATTCAAGCAATTGTAGTACTCAGACAATCTGAGCACATGCTCACTGGTTGAGCTATTCTCCTCCATCTCGTAGGCAAAGTACTGTCAGAGGTCTCATACCTCTCGACACGGGCATGAGTATGAAATACCAATTTCAACTCTAGGAACATCTTATATGCTCCATGGCGTTCAAAACGCCTTTGAAGCCCCGATTCTAAGCTGTTAAGCATGGTGCACTAAACTATCAAGTAGTCATCATATTGAGCTAGCCAAACGTTCATAACGTCTGCATCTCCTCCTGCAATAGATCAGTCACCTAGCGGTGCATCAAGGACATAATTCTTCTGTGCAGCAATGAGGATAAACCTCAGATCACGGACCCAGTCCGCATCATTGCTACTATCATCTTTCAACTTAGTTTTCTCTAGGAACATATCTAAAATATAGGGAAGCAATAACGCGAGCTAGTGATCTACAACATACATATGCAAATACTACCAGGACTAAGTTCATGATAAATTTAAGTTCAATTAATCATATTACTTAAGAACTCCCACTTAGAAAGACATCCCTCTAATCTTCTAAGTGATCACGTGATCCAAATCAACTAAACCATAACCGATCATCACGTGAAATGGAGTAGTTTTCAATGGTGAACATCATTATGTTGATCATATCTACTATATGATTCACGCTCGACCTTTCGGTCTCTAGTGTTCCAAGGCCATATCTGCATATGCTAGGCTCGTCAATTTTAACCCGAGTATTTTTGCGTGTGCAAAACTGGCTTGCACCCGTTGTAGATGGACGTAGAGCTTATCACACCCGATCATCACGTGGTGTCTGGGCACGACGAACTTTGGCAACGGTGCATACTCAGGGAGAACACTTTTATCTTGAAATTTAGTGAGAGATCATCTTATAATGCTACCGTCATAACTAAGAAAAGTAAGATGTATAAAAGATAAACATCACATGCAATAAAAATATGTGATATGATATGGCCATCATCATCTTGTGCCTTTGATCTCTATCTCCAAAGCATCGTCATGATCTCCATCGTCACCGGCATGACACCATGATCTCCATCATCTTGATCTATATCAATGTGTCGTCACATGGTCATCTCGCCAACTATTGCTCTTGCAACTATTGCTATCGTATAGCGATAAGGTAAAGCAATTATTTGGCACTTGCATCTTATGCAATAAATAGACAACCATAAGGCTTCTGCCAATTGCCGATAACTTCAACAAAACATGATCATCTCATACAACAACTTATATCTCATCACGTCTTGACCATATCACATCACAACATGCCCTACAAAAACAAGTTAGACGTCCTCTACTTTGTTGTTGCAAGTTTTACGTGGCTGCTACGGGCTAAGCAAGAACCGTTCTTACCTATGCATCAAAACCACAATGATAGTTTGTCAAGTTAATGCTGTTTTAACCTTCTCAAGGACCGGGCGTAGCCACACTCGGTTCAACTAAACTTGGAGAAACTGACACCCGCTAGTCACCTGTGTGCATAGCACGGCGGTAAAACCAGTCTCGCGTAAGCGTATGTGTAATGTCGGTCCGGGCCGCTTCATCCAACAATACCGCCGAACCAAAGTGTGACACGCTGGTAGAAGTATCACTTATATCGCCCACAACTCACTTGTGTTCTACTCGTGCATATTACATCAACGCATAAGACCTGGCTCGGATGCCACTGTTGTGGAGCGCAGTAATTTCAAAAATTTCCTACGCACACGCAAGAGCATGGTGATGCATAGCAACGAGAGGGGAGAGTGTTGTCCATGTACCCTTGTAGACCGAAAGCGGAAGCGTTAGCACAACGCGGTTGATGTAGTCGTACGTCTTCATGATCCGACCGATCAAGTACCGAACAAACGGCACCTCCGAGTTCTGCACACGTTCAACTCGATGATGTCCCTCGAACTCCGATCCAGCCGAGTGTTGAGGGAGAGTTTCGTCAGCAGGACGGCATGGTGATGATGATGTTCTACCGACGCAGGGCTTCGCCTAAGCACCGCTACGATATGATTGAGGTGGATTATGGTGGAGGGGGGCACCGCACACGGCTAAGAGATCAAGAGATCAATTGTTGTATCTTTGGGGTGCCCCCTGCCCCCATATATAAAGGAGTGGAGGAGGGGGAGGGCCGGCCCTCTCTATGGCGCGCCCTAGGGGAGTCCTACTTCCACGAGGAGTAGGATTCCCCCTTTCCTAGTAGAACTAGGAGCCCTTCCAAGTAGTAGGAGTAGGAGGGAAGGAAAGGGAAGGGGAAAGGAGAAGGAAGGAAGGGGCTCCCCCCCTCCCTAGTCCAATTCGGACCAGCCCATGGGGAGGGGTGCGGCCAACCTTTGAGGCCTTTCTCTCCTTTCCCGTATGGCCCATTAAGGCCCAATACGAATTCCCGTAACTCTCCGGTACTCCCGAAAATACCCGAATCACTCGGAACCTTTCCGATGTCCGAATATAGTCATCCAATATATCGATCTTTACGTCTCGACCATTTCGAGAATCCTCGTTATGTCCCCGATCTCATCCTGGACTCCGAACTCCTTTGGTATATCAAAACGCATAAACTCATAATATAACCGTCATCGAACTTTAAGCGTGCGGACCCTACGTGTAACATCTCAAATTTTCAATTTGGAATGTTATACATAGATCATCCATGCATATCATGATATATTGCATTTCCATTCCGCAATCCTCGAAATCCTAAGCAACTCAAGGACCCACGGAGAGAGTTGGGGATTTTCCGGTTTTCATATTTGATTTTTATCAAATAATGAAACGAGGATTTTTGATTTCAATAATTTTTCTCTCCGAAAAATATTTCATATTAAATCAAATGAGTGGAGATAATATGACTTCTCCAAAATAATTGAAATATTGGAGGAAAAATATTAAAATCGTTTATTGGATTTTATTTGGTTTTATTCGGATTTTATTTGCATTAGAAAAATTGCACATTTTCAAAATTACATTTTAGGGCCAAGAAAATGTTCAACTCGTCCTAAATATTTTATTTAGACGGTGAAAATTTGTTTTGGCATTTTTAGGTTTTTATTTTTTTCTAGGATTTTATTTCGGTCGGCGAAGTTTTAAAAAAAAAAGGTTCCCGCGCCGACTGGGCCTAAGGCCCAGCCGCGCCAGACC